>NW_006408631.1:7536068-7539587 GCF_000296735.1 Chrysochloris asiatica
AGTGAGTAAGGAAGACCTTAGAAGAATTGATGCTTTTGAGTTATGGTGTTGGAGGAGAATACTGAAAGTGCCATTGGCTGCCCAAAGAACCAATAGATCCGTTTTGGAAGAAGTGCAGCCAGACTGCTCCTTGGAGGCCAAGATGACCAAACTTCATCTCTCATACTTTGGACATATTGTCAGGAAGGGCCCGTCACTGGAGAAGGATATCATGTTTGGTAATGTGGAGGGTCAGAGAAAAAGAGGAAGACCCCCAATGAGATGGATTGGCCAAGTGGCAGCTATGAGTCGGTACGGACTCAATGGCACCTAACAACAACACCATCATTCCCTTTATGACTAAAATCATGCTCTCTCCATGTATCGCTTAACCCTAATCACAATTTATATGCTACCCATTTCCATAATTGTATTATTTCATGAATATATAGATCACAATAGGAAATATGTATCCTCATTTTTCATACTCAACCTAATTTGAAAGCCAACCATGTTGTTGAATGCATTAATAGTTTGCTTCTTTTTATTGTTTAGTAGTTGTCCAATCTCACTATCCATTTAACGCTTTGCTATACTATGGTGATTTGCATGTTAACTATGAGTCTTGGTGGAATGCTGTAGGATAAGCACTAGACAGCAAGGTCAGTTTGAGCCAGAAGCTTGGTAGTTCAATCACACCAGCAGCTCCTTGGAAACCCTATACAGGGTCACTATGAGTTGTAAAACACTCAACAACACTTAACAACAACAATAAATGATGCTGAAAGCTATGGCAGTGGTATTTCGAATACCAACAGAGTCACCCATGGTGGACAGGTTTCAGCAGAACTTTCAAAATAAGTTAGACTAAGAAGAAAGAAGCATGATTTACTTCTAAAAATAATCCAAAGAAAACTTTAGGAATTGTAGCAGAATATTTTCTCATATAATATTGAAAGAGAAATTATCTAGATTAGAGGCACTCACAATACACTGCATCCCCAACAGACTCAACATGTTAACAATCCTGAGATGAATCAGGATGGGCCATAATTTATTCTGTTGCGCATGGAGTTTCCATGAGTCAGAGATCTCTTGGTGGTAACTAACAAAAGAGATAGTCCATGATATGGGTGTGTCACAGTTTGTTTAACCAGTCATCTATTAAAGAACATTTGGGTAGTTTCCAGTATTTGACTATTAGTAATTAAGTAGCTATGATAATTTCAGTGCAAATTCCTATGCAAAAATAAGCCTTGATTTTTCTGGGATAAATGCCCAAGAGTCTAATTCCTGGGTCATCTGGAAAATTCATTTGTCGTTTTGAACAAAACTGTCAAACTATTTTCCACAATGGCTATACTACTTTACATTCTCACCAGCAATGAATGAGCAGTCTAATATCTCTGAATCTTCTTCAGCCACTTGCCACATCTTCCAGTCATTGTAATAGGTATTAATGATATCTCAATGCAGTTTTAATTTGCATTTCTCCAATTGCTAATGACATTGGACATTAGCAAGTCCAACATCAAATGTTTATTTGCCATTTAGTTTTAATTTGCATTTCTCCAATTGCTAGTGACTTGGACTTGCTCATGTCCAAGTCAAGTGCATCCTCTTTGAAGAAATGTTCTTGCATATCTTTTGGCTATTTCTAATTGATTATTTCTTTTTTAACTGTTCAGAGGTTTTTTTTTACATATGTTCTAGATACCAGAGCTTTTATGAATATGTTATATCCTAATAGATTTTTCAGTTTGTAATTTATCTTTTTATCTATAAGCAGGGTCTTTCACAGAGCAAAAATAAAAATTAATATGATGAAGTCCAACTTATCATTTTTTCCTTTTTTGAGAGATGGTTTTGGTGCCAAGTGTAAGAAGACTTGGCTAGACATTCAACATTTCTTTCTCCTGTGTTCTTCTCTAGGATTGCTTACCCAGTTAATTTTTGACGAACAAAAGTAATTACTTTTTGTTCATCAAAAATTAACTGGGTAATCAATCCTATCCCCTCTGTATACAGGATTGATAGAGACAGGCATTGCAGACACTGGCTACCTAAAATGTAGGGGATATAAAGCCATGAAGTGACTGGCTTAGTTTCAGAGTGTGTGTGGGAAGGTAGAATCCTCACTGAATAATTTACAACTTGTCTAGATGGGTCTGGTGAAAGGAGATGGAGATAAGATTCTTATGATTCAATAGTGAATAATTGTTATCATGACTAATTGCCACTGTCACAACTGTAAAGGTATAAGGTTTGAAATAAAAACGGGGGAATAGTTAATCTTACAATCCTGGAACAGAGAACCCTAGGACCATCAAGGGAGAAGAGAATGAGCAGAATGTGAGAACCTATCCAGAGAAACAGTGACACCAGAGATTGAGGCAGAGATGAAGACATGGAGAAATAGAACAGCTGAAGATTCTAGACTCATAGAAAGAGAAAGGCTGAGTGCTGGCAGCCAGGAGGCAGACTTGCAGAATGTTGGTTGTTTGGTTGTTTAAGTTATTATATATTCCTGAGTGTTTTTGTGTACACCCTCCAAAAAACAACAAAAACCAGAGGGAATAGAAGCAAATACTGTTGGATGATGATACACAAAGGAGATTGTAATCATTGCAATGAAACGATGAGTGTACCAAAAAAAAAAAAAAAAAAAAAGTTAAAAAAATTAACTGGGAACTGGGTATATTTGTGAACATAAATTTTTGTGTTTTTGTTGTGTGCTTTTTCTATTCCATTAATCTATGTGGTACTTTCTGTCAGTACCACATTGTCATGATTATATTTCAAATATCCTTTATTGTTTTTTAGTAGACATTTAAGAGATATTAGAAGTAAATATAAATGTTTGATCTGCTCTCTTTTACTAAAGACTATGTCTGTAATGTGTGCTTAAAATATTTTTTAATGCAATGAATCTACTTGCTATGGCCATAGTCTTTTGCAACTTCTACCAAATGACTGGATGGCAGCATGCAAATAAGGTTGATGGGGTCCTTTTGTTGGGGGCTGATCAGTTTTTCCATTCTGTTGGGTTTAAACTGAGCCATCTTAGAAGCATGAATGTTAGATTTTATGACCATCAAGAAAGAGATCCATGACTCAAAAGAGGAAACAATTACCGGCTACAAGAGTTATTCCCATCCCCTCCATACAAAGAGTGGGAAGGGTCAGGCAACTTGAACATTGGCCACCCAAAAGGTGGGGAGGGATACAAAGGTAAGAAGTGACTGACTTACAAGCTTTCAAGAGGGAACCTAGAACCACAGGGCAGGGAGGATAATGGAGTCTCTAGTGAATAGTACCCAACCTGTCTAGGAAGGGCTGATGAAAAGAAATGCAGAAGGGTCTCATGTGATGCAATGGTGAAAATTGTTACCAGGACTTATTGTGAGGACTAAAGTGTAAAGGCGGAAATTTTATAGCAAAGAGGGGAGTGACTAACCTTTCAGTCTAGGAGCAGAGGGCCCTGGGACCATCAATGGAGCAGAGCGGAGAGCGGGACGCCACCCAGAGAAGCAGTGAGGC
>NW_006408631.1:7540427-7551716 GCF_000296735.1 Chrysochloris asiatica
CATTAAACCACAGTGCCACTCCAGGACTCCCATGTGGAGTCTAGGGTGTCCTTAAATTGAGAAGTTGGAATTGAATGCCTAGGGAAGCCAACACAACTAGAATTCACAAGGCACAGTACCAGAGCACTAACAGCTGCAGGGAGGAAAATTCCAGAGATCTGCCGATGGAGAAAACTATCAGAGTTTGGGAAAAGAACCACGTAAAGAATTAGCAGGAACATTACCTATATCTAAAAGTCAAAGTAGAAAATGTCAAACATCAGGGGGCAGCAACTAGACTCTAAAACTGTTTTGTTTCATTTTGACTAAAGTTTTAGTATTAGTGCTGGTATTGGACAAGTAAGCTTAAAACCAAGACTCAAAAACTGTCTCCAAATAGCCATGTTCAGAACAAAACTCAAGAATATTAATAAAAACGCAAAAATATACCGTCTTTAAAAGGTGAAATTAGCAATGTCTTGTTGTTGTTGTTAAGTACCGTGGAGTCGGAACTTAAACCCTATACAGGGTTTCCGAGGCTGTAAATCTTTGCGGGAGCAGAAAGCCTCCTCTTTCTCCTGTGGAACAGCTGGTAGTTTCAAACTGCTGTCCCTGAGGTTAACAGCCCCATGCATAACTACTATGCTACCAGAACCAATAAAACATTAAAAAGTATCTAGTGCAGGCCAGGAGAACCAAGATCACTGGGTAGCTCTAGAAGGCAGGAATCTCAAGTTGGGGTAAAGAGTAGGACCTCAGTGCTGGAGCAGGAGTGGCAGGAGGTGACAGTCAACCAAGGCCTAGGTAGGTGCACTGAAGAACCGGAGGCCTGGGGCACCCAAGCCAGGTGACAGGAAGGGGCTGCTGGTCCCTCCAGTGGGTGTCCTGTTTTCCAGGTAGGCCAACAGGCACAGCAGGCAAATGTACAATAGAGCAGGCCACTGACGCAAGTTCAAAGAACTGAGATTGGAGGACGAACCAAATGGGAGATCCAGACCCAGCAGGGAAGAGCACAAGTCTTTCCTGAATGTCCATTATTTTAAGAGCAGGCAACACCCCCCAGGAAACATCCTTTCAATTGATTGGCTGCTCATAGCCAATCATCATAAAGTTAACTATGCCTGCTCTTAGTCAATCATGATAGCATTAACTATCAACTGCCAAGCAACTGGGAATCCTGGCTCAATCAAGTTGACATAGAACCTAACGATCACATAGGGCACATAAAGAAGCATGAAAATGCAATCCATAATGAAGAAATCAGCCAATCGAAACTTATCCAAATATGAAGGGAAGTGATATAATATCACTGCTCTATCTTGGTAATGTTCTGAGATGCTAAGCAACTGAGGTAGTTTTCAGTTACATGATAAGATATGGGAGATGAAATAAACTGATAATAAAATGTGGAGTACAAAATGTAAAGAGGAAATAGAGAATTCAGAGAAAGCAAAGCTTAGAGCCTCTAAGTAATCCCAAATATATGGTGTATTGTTGGCTTTCCCATTAGACAATGAGAAGTGGTTGGGAGTAAATGTATTTAAATCTTCAAGCATAAAGTAGTCTTAAAAGTAAAAATTAGTGGCAAATTTAAGTATGCTGGTAGATGACTTTTGGATTACACTAGAAAGAATAATATAATGTGTAAAATGCCCACCCACTACCATTGAATCAATTCTAACTCATAACAACCCTATATAACTTTTCTAAGACTGTAAATAATAGAAATTTACATAGAGGGAAGAGAAAGTCTCTTCTTTTCTCCTGTAGAGTGACTGGTGGGTTTATACTGTGGACAGTGTGGTTAGCAGCCCAATGACAGATAGAGCCACCAGGGCTCCTAGGTGTAACGTTTGTTAAGTGCCATTGAGTCAGTTCCAACCCATAGCGACCCTGTATATGGTTTCCAAGGAGCAGCTGGTGAGCTTGAACCACCAACCTTGCAGTTCAAATGATTTTGCAGTCTAGTGCATTAACCCACAGTGACACACCATGGGGAGTAAGTACTTTTGTGGCTGGAGAAGTAGCCTTCAGCTTCTGTATCAATGATGGGTGAGGTGATTTAGAATTATTTCAGGAATCATAAGACATCTTCTGGGCCCTAGTTCATACTGGACACTGAATGATATGGAACTAATGAGAATTCAAATAATCCTTTTCCCCTTGTTCTTCTGCCTTTACTTTCCAGTAAGAAATAAAAAGAGATAAAATTGCCAATTTTTTCAAAACCAATCCTTACACTTTATAAGGAAGACATATTTTGACACTAACCTATTGTTTGAAACTGAAGGATATCCTAAAAGATATCCTAAAAATTGAAAGATATCCTAAAAGACTTGTGCTCATCCCTAAAAGCACCACTATCACCCAGCTCCATTCTGTTGGAAATGGTGGTATTCAAACTAGAAAATAATACAGTCACTAAGGTACTGAAATTTGACAGCAATTGTCTTTTGCTGTCCCATTGCCTTTGCTTCCTGTGATGGTATCTATGATGGCAGTATCTCTCTTGCTGTCATTGCTGCCTTGTTCTTTATGTTCCAGTCACTGTTGATCCACTGCATGGTTCACAACATTGAATGCAAAGCAAAATAAGTAAACAAACCACCGTAGGATCAGATTGATTCATTTCCTGTCTAGGAAAGTCTTAGCTATAGAGCTGGGTAAAAAATAGTTCCATTTTTGCAGCTTGAGTTCTGTCCACGACAATAATAAAAACTGCTGTTGTTTAGAAGACTGTATTAAATGCTTAAAGTTGAAAATGGATTTAACTGATTAAAACTAAGAAATATCATTTAAAGTAAAAATGAGTATGTTCTTCCTCTTTCCTAAATAATAGTAAGTAGAACTGTAAGATCACAACCAGGCTTGGATGAAGGGGGGTCAGCCGACTGAACTCTTGCCCAGGGCACCCATGTGTAAGAGCAGAGGACAATCATTGTCACCAGCTAGAGAAAAATATATTTATAGAACTCCTCTCTGTGAGACTATAATATGAAATTGAACAGACTAATTTTTTTAAAGCTACTTGGAATGGGATAGTTGAGATCCTAAAAGGTATTGTAGGGGGAAAAGTAAAAAGAATATTTCTTTTGTCCAGTAGAAAGTGCAAGTTAAGAAATCAAGCAGTATTGCATAACACAAAGGAAGAGAGCCTGAGTCTCCCAACAGCTCTCTTACCGTCTTTTCCTGATTTCCTTTCCTTAAACATTGTTGAATACATACTTAAAATTAATGTGAAAAGGTAGTATAATATTTATCTACTTGATGCATTTTTTTGTTATATTCACTCCATTTGTTCCAATACACCATTTAATCCAAGAAAAATTAATCAACATGAGAAGTACTAAAATGTTAATCTGTGCATTTTAGCACATTTGACTTCTTTTGCCTAACTGTTGTTCAGGGTTGATTTGTAAATTAAGAACATCTTAGAGTCAGGGTGTTAGTGGGAAAGTTAGGAAAACCAGAAACCTTTTTCTGCAGAAGTTGGGTGAAAAACAATTTACAAAATTAATTAATTTTCTTAGAGTGCTAGAAGACTATGTAGTCTTGCAAGGAAGAATAGCAACAATATGTCTACTTATTAATCCATTTAACATAAAACATTTGAACACTGGAGTCTATGTTCCAGGTATTGGCATGGAAAGAAAAAGTAAAGAACAACAAACTCTTGTCCCCACCCAGTGAGTTAAATAAGAATTTATTAACTTCACACACATACATATATATGTATATATACATATATGCATGTATGTATGTATGTATGTATGTGTGTGTGTGTGTATATATATATTGTTGTTGGTAAGTGCCGTCAAGTCGATTCTGACTCATAGCGACCCTGTATAGGATTTCCAAGGAGAAGCTGGTGAGCTTGAACCACCAACCTTCCAGTTCAAATGGCTTTGCAGTTTGGCGCATTAACCCACAGTGCCACACCAGGACACACACTCACACTCTCTCTCTCTCTCTCTCTATATATATATATATGTATATATATATATTATACACAGGTTTGCTATAAGTCAGAACCAACTCAATAACACAACAGAAACAACTCATAGCAACCCTATATAGGATTTCTGAGGAACGGCTAGTGGTGGGTTTGAACCTCTGACCTTGTGGCTCAGTGCATTATCCTTGTGGTCCAGTGCAGTACCACACCATGACTCCTATAGATATGTGGAAGTCCTGCAGATTGCAATGGCTCCATACAATAAGCTCCAGATTTCTAACCACAGTCTCTGCGGTTCAAGCCCACCAGCCACTCCACAGAAGAAAGATGAGGCTTTCTGATCCCTTGAAAATGTAAGGTCTTTGAAGCCCTATGTAAGGCTATGAGTCAGAATCAACTCCACAGCATTTAGCAACAACAATAATAAATCTTGCAGAAGCAGATTAACAGGTTTTTTCCACCTGCAGCGTCTCTAATGGTTTCAAACCACTGACTTTTGTCTTATAAACTGAGTGTTTAATCATTGAGTCTCCAGGGCTTCTTAGGCAATTTTAGAAAATATCATCTATACAATTTCAGTAATGTGCATTCATAATTAAGTATTCATTGGTGGTGGTGTGCTGTGGAGTTGGTTCCGACTCACAGTGACCCTGTACAGGGTTTCCAAGGCTGTACATCTTTACAGGATCAGAAAGCCTCATCTTTCTCCACAGAACAGCTGGTAGTTTCAAACTGCTGACCTTAATCAAAGATGATAAATGGATATTAATCAAAGATGATATAAATATAGAAAGGAAAATTGGTTTTCTTAACAGATTCAGTTAAAAATATGTGCTATATTTTTCAACTACTGTGACAATACATCTTGCTAAGAGTCTTCTTTTTCTGCTGATCCTCTACTTTGAGAAGTCTGACATAGTACATTATAGGCTCATCTTCTGATACTATTAGACAATGTTCTGCAGCTTTCTACTTTTTCAGAAGTAGATCACCAGGTCCTTCTTTGTTTTAGTCTGGAAGTCCTACGGAAACCTGTTTACCATGGGGAAGCCTGATGTTATTTGAAATACTGGTGGCATATTTTCCAGCATCATATACATGTCAGCAGAGTATAGTAAATTGACAGACATGTGGTATAAACTATGTGCAAGAAGGTTTAAAAAAAAAAAAAGAGCTTATGAATAAACTCTAAATTTAAAATTGTTGAGAAATAAATGTATATTTTGAGTATATTCAATGTTCAGATATACATTTTTAAAGGTTTATTTCATTTTATTATATATTATTCTTTATGCATGATGAGAACTGATCAGAAATACAGAAAAAGAAAAGATCTAGAACTTTGGCACCAGTTAAGACTCAATGGGACATAACCACCACCACCAAGATAAGTGAGAGATTTTTTTTTCCTTCTATTTGCTTTATTTCTAATAATTCAGAAACAATCTAAATGAGGATGGAGATCTAAAATAAGAATAATGGAAAAACTAAAATAAAGATTAAAACTGGGTGTTTATTTTAGATCATATTAATATAGAAAAGATTGTAAGTCTGAAGTTAACTTGGCAATTGTTCTTTCTTTTGTCAATAAAGAGACTTACGAGATCAACTTAACCAGAAAAAGTCATTGGCAGAAAAGAAACTAGAACACCATAAGCAAAAGATGTTTGTTTCCTCTTGGGCATAAGAAATTAATTTGGAGAAGCAAAATGAATGACAAAAAGCCAGTGGAAAGCCTGGGGAAAAGGCTCAAGATTAAATCCAGAAAACAGACTGGGTGAACACTGAATTCCAACAAGAAGGCAGGCACATGCCCATGTTTATTTAATTTACCAAAGTATTTCTGGAACCTAAATTTCACAACAATTAGACAAGGCATATTTAATAGCTGTAGGCTCAGCATTGGACTGTGAACCGCAGGCCATCAGTTCAAACCCACCATCTGCTCCTTGGAAATCCTACACAGGGTCACTATGAGTCGGAACTGACTTGATAGCACTTAACAATAACGACAGTATATATGAGAAGTTCTTATACGCTGTTTTAAGATAAGTCTTGGACTGCTAACCACAAGATTGTTGTTGTTGTTGTTAAGTACCGTCGAGTCGGTTCCGACCCATAGCGACCCTGTACAGGGTTTCCGAGGGTGTAAATCCTTACGGGAGTAGAAAGCCTCATCTTTCTCCCGCGGAGCGGCTGGTAGTTTCGAACCGCTGACCTTAAGGTTCGCAGCCCGATTCGTAACCACTACGCTACCAGAGCTCAAGATTAGCAGTTCAAAATGAACAGCCCCTCCTCAGAAACCCTATAAAGGATTGCTATGCGTCAGAAGTGACTCAACGGCATTTAACAAGTACATACTGCGAACCTTAAAGTCAGTGGCTCGAAACTACCAGCCGCTCCGCGGGAGAAAGATGAGGCTTTCTACTCCCGTAAAGATTCACACCCTAGGAAACCCTGTACAGGGTCGCTATGGGGTTGGAACGACTCGATGGCACTTAACAACTTATATGATGTGGCGCTGTGGGTTAATGCGCCAGACTGCATTTGAACTGCATGGTCGGTGGTTCAAGCTCACCAGCTACTTCTTGGAAACCCTATACAGGGTCGCTATGGGTCAGAACCGACTCGACAGAACTTAACAACAAAACAACATATGTATTGAAGAGTCCTGGTGTGACACTGTAGGAAAAGCACTGGACTGCTAACAGAAAATCAGTAGTCCAAATCTACCAGCCACTCCTCGGAAACCTTATATAGAGTTACAACTAACCCAAGGATACTTAACAACAAAAACATACGTATTGAAGGATTATATGAGCAAAATAGTGAATGATGCAGGAAACGTCAAAAGAAGATAGAAGGAGAATACAGTCTCTATACCAAAAATAATTTGTCAATGTTCAGCCATTTCGAGCAATAGCATATGGTACTTAAAGGAGAAAGCCCAAGCTGCGCTGAAAGCATTGGTGAAAAACAAGACAGACAAAACCGCAGGTATTGAGGAAACACAAATTAAAATGTTTCAACAAACTGATGCAGCATTGGTGGAGCTCACTCATTTATGCCAAGAAATTTGGAAGACCAACCATGTCGAAGAGATCCACATCGGCACTCATTCCAGAGAAAGGTGGCTTAATAGAATGTGGAAATCATCAAACAATATTATTAATATCACATGCAAGTAAAATTCTGCTGAAGATCATTCACAAAGTGTTACAGCAGTATATCGACAGGGAGTTACCAGAAATTCAAGCTAGATTCAAGAGTATGTGCACTTAGGGATATCATTGCTGATGTCAGATGTATCTTGGCTGAAAGTAAATAGATGCTTACTTGTGTTTTATTGATGATACAAAGATAATCGACTCTGTGGGTCATAACAAACTATGTATACCTTGCAAAAATTGAGAATTCCAAAACTCTTAATTGCACTCATGTGGAACCCTTACATAGTACAAAAGGCAGTCACTTGAACACAAGGGGATATTGAATAGTTAAGATCAGGAAAAATGTATGCCAGGGTTGTATCTTTTCATCAGTAGTATTCAATATGAATGCTGAGAAAATAATCCAAGAAAATGGATTACATGAAGAAGATTGGAGGAAAACTCATAAATAACCTGCTATATGCAGAAGACACAACCTTACTTACTGGAAGAGAAAAGGACTTACAATACTTACTGATGAAGACCAAAGACTATTGCTTTTAGTATAAATTGTACCTCAAAAAAAAACCACACAAAAACAAAACCCTCACAAGTGAACCAATAAATACCACCATAATAAATGGAGAGAAAATTAAAGTTGTTCAAGACTTCATTTTACTTGGCCCCACCATCAACACCACGATTCATCTGTCAGCTTGTCATTCTGTAGTGGTTTGCAGGTTGCTGTGATTCTGGTAACTATGCCCTGGGTATTTTAAATACCAGCAGGGTCACTCACAATGGATAGGCTTCAGCTGAGCTTCCAGATGAAGACAGACTAGGAAGAAGGAGAATTGATTACTTCTGAAAATTTAGTCACTGAAAACCTTATGGATAGCAGGGGAACACTGTCAGTACCAGAATATTGAATATTGAAACATGGTGAAGAGCACTACTAAGACTACTATCATTCATATTTACACACTAACCACTAAAGCCTTCCATCTTATTTTGATGCTTTCTGCACCATTCAATAATGAAAATTGAGGCTTGAATTTTTCTTCAGTTCCCCAGCTTGAGAAATGCTTAACGTGTTCTTCCTTTTTGGTTTTCTGACTCCAGATCTTTGCACATTTTGTTGTAATATTTGGCTTTATCTTCTCGAGCTGATCTTTGAAATTTAATGTTCAGTTCTTGTACCTCCTCATTTCTTCTATTTGCTTTAACATCTCTATATTGGAGAGCAAGTTTCAGTGTCTCTTCTGACATCCATTTTGACCTTTCCCTTCTTTCTTGTCTACTTTTGTTTTCTTCATGTATGATGTTCTTGATGTCATCCCGCAACTCTTCTGGTCTTCAGTCTTTAGTGTTTAATGTATCAAATCTGTTCTTCAAATGATCTCTAAATTCAGGTGGGATATATTCAAGGCCATATTTTGGCTATCGTGGACTTGTTTTCATTTTCTTCGGCTTCAGTTTGAATTTGCATATGAATAATTGATGGTCTGTTCCACAGTCTGCCCTGGCCTTGTTTTCACTGATGATATGGAGCTTTTCTATCATATCTTTCCACATATGTATTCAATTTGATTTCTATGTATTCCATCTGGCAAGGTCCATGTGTACAGTCATCTCTTATGCTGTCTAAAGAAGGTATCTGTAATTAACAAATCATTGATTTTTCACAATTCTATCTGGGGATCTTCAGCATCATTTCTATCACTAAGACCAAATTTTCCAACTATTGATCCTTCCTCTTTGCTCCCAACCTTTGCATTCCAATCATCAGTAATGAGCAATACATCTTGATTGCATGTTTGATCAATTTCAGATTCAAGAAGTTGGTAAAATTCTTCTATTTCATCCTCATTGGCTTTAGTGGTTAGTGCATAAGTTTGAATAATAGTGGTATTAACTGGGCTTCCCTCTAGGTGCATGGGTATTATCCTATCGCAGACAGCGTTGTACCTCATGACTGATCTGGATATGTTGTTTTTGATGATGAATACAATACCATTCCTTTTCAATTTGTAATTCCCTGCAAAGTAAACCATGTGGTTGTCAGATTCAAAATGGCCAATACCAGTCCATTTTAGCTCACTAATGCCTAAGATACCAATGTTTATGTGTTCCATTTCATTTTTGACAACTTCCAATTTTCCTAGATTCATACTTCGTACATTCCATGTTCTGATTTTTGATGGACGTTTATAGCTGTTTCTCTTTATTTTGACTTTTGCCCCATAAGCAATTGAAGGTCCCATGGGCTTTACTCCCATCTGGTTTACTCCATTCATGTCATCACAGCCAACCCTACTTTGAGGAGACAGCTCTTCCCCACTCACATTTTGGTTGCCTTCCAACCAGAGGGGCTCATTTTCCAGTACTACATCTAACAGTGTTTCCCTACTATTCATAAGGTTTTCAATGACTAAATGTTCAGAAGTAGTTCATCACTCACTGTTCCTAGTCTGTCTTTGTCTCTGGAAGCTCATCTGAAACCTGTCCACCATGGATGACCCCGCTGATGTTTCAAATAGCTTTCAGAATCACAGAAACTCACACACTACCACAGTACGACAAACTGACAGATGAGTGGTGGCATCTCAAGAATAGATTTCATATGTTAGACACTGAAGACCAAAGACCAGATGGCTGTGGGATGACATCAAGAGCATCACACAGGAAGAAAGCACAAGGTCATTAAGAAGACTAGAAAGAAGGAAAAGACCAAAATGAATAACAGAAAAGACTAGGAAACTTTCACAGAGATGCTAAAACAAATGGAATAAATGAGGAAGTAAAAGAGCTGAAGAGAAAGTTTCAAAGGTCAGATCTAGAAGACAAATATTATAACAAAATGTTTCCAACCTGGTATTAAAAAACTGAAAGGGAAAAATACACTTGGCATTTCTCAAGATGAGAGAACTGAAGAAAAAATTCAAATCTCAATTTGCAATATTGCAGGATTCTATGGGAACATTTTTGAATGATGCAGAAAGCATTAAAAGATGATGGAAGCAATATACACAGTCACTGTACCAAGAAGTGGTTAATGTTCAATCATTTCAAGAGATAGCATATGATCAAGAAGAAGTCTTGAAGGAAGAAGTCCTAGGTGTATTGAAGGCATTAGCAAAGAACAAGTCACCTGGAATTGATGGAGTACAAATTGAAATATTTCAACAAATTGATGTGGCATTGGAGGCATTCACTCATCAATGCCAAGGTATTTGGAAGACAACTACCTGACCAACTGATTGGAAGAGATCCATCCATATTTGTGCCCTTTCCAAAGCAAGGTGACCCAATGAAATGCAGAAATCAACAGACAATATCATTAATATCACCTGGAAGTAAATATAAAGAGCTCTTATGAATCAATAATTAAAAAACCAAATAATCCAATTTTTTACATGGGCAAATGATTTAAACTGACATCCAAAAAAGACTTACAAATGATCAATTAGTACACGTAAAGATGCTTATTGTGAGTAATCACTAGGAAACATATATGTTTGGGAATCTTTATAAAAACACAAATCTATTGCCCATAAGTATATGTGTTTATGTCTGGTCTCTATTCCATTACTCAGTATGTCCATCCTGTTGTCAGTACAAAACAATGTTTATTATTGTAGTTTTGTAGTAAATTATGACTTATCATGTTCGGTAAGGTGGAGGGTTAAAGAAAAAGAGGAAGACCCCCAGTGAGATGGACTGGAAAACTGGCAGCATCAATGGGCTCAAGCATGGCAACAATTGTGAGGTTGGGCTAGGATGGGACAGTGTTTTGTTCTGTTGTGCATAGGGTTGCTATGAGTCGATACCAACTCAATAGCACCTAACAACAACAACAATGAACTAGGGGAATGGAGACAAAGTGACAGCTAATTGGTATGAGGGTTCTGAAATCAGATTTTGGTGTGGGGCTGTACTATAAGCACTGGACTGCTAACCACAAGGTCAGAGGCTTAAACCTACCAGCTGCTTCATGGAAACCCTATATAGGGTCATTATGGGTTAAAATTGAATCTTACTGGCACTTAACAAACTCCATGACACACAACAAAAGCAACAACTACAACATTGTTGCACAACCTCTTAAATATACAAAAGCCATGGAATTGCACATTTTAAAAGGATGATTTTTTTTGTAGCAATATATGTAGCGTCACACCAGGAAAAAAAAAAAAAATATATATA
>NW_006408631.1:7552401-7562908 GCF_000296735.1 Chrysochloris asiatica
AATCACAATAAACACACAAAACCCGAGTACATAAAATCAAATTATTTCTTGGGATGATAAGTTTCCTATCATTTTTAAACTATTGAAAAATATTTATCTCAGTAACTCAAGAAATATCTGCTAAGAAATATCAAAATACCATCTTGTCAAACGCTTGCTAAGGATTATTCAGAATGGCTATTAAGTAGATTTATTTGGGTCCAACATAACAATTTGTTGTTATCATGTGCTGTCAAGTCAGTTCTGACCCATATAGCAACTGGTAAGCTTGAACCACTGACCTTGCGATTCAAACTGGCTTTGTAGCCCAGCACAGTAGCTTACAGCGCCACACCAGGAGGTTCATTTGGGTCCAGTTTAACAATAGTGATTTTGTAATGGCTTCATGTTAATATGGAATTTTAGAAGAAATTTATCAACTTTGACTTTTAACAAGTCAAATTTAACTATAACCATGCTAATCCATGAGTTATTCTTCAGTTCCTAATATTAATGAAAAGACTTTTGTATTTTAACTTCTAGTTGGGACACATAAAGGATTATTATAGTTCATCTAAATTTATTTAGCTAAAAATAGTGGTCAATTTGACTTCATTTTAGATGAATTAGCCAGAAAATAGTAGTTTAGTAAAGGTGTTTGAAAATATTTATTCCTAAATGCTATAGTTCCTTTTTAAATGTTTTTATTTGTAGTATATATATGGGAGAGTCCCAGTGTAGCTCTGTAGGATAAGCTTTGAACCAAAAGGTCAGTTTGAATTGCAAGGTTGGCAGTTCAAACTCACCACCTACTCCTAGAAAACCCTATATGGGTTCGCTATGAGGTGGAACGAACTCCACGACATTTAACAACAACAAACAAAAAGTCAAAACTTGTTACAAAATAATATAAGCCTTTATTAAACAAAAATATCAAAATGAGAAGTTTCTATTTCTCAACATATCCTCCACTTAGCTATGTATACTTCCGAAGGTCTTTTTTCCATCTCTGTAACACTTTCCCTAAGAATTCTGTGCTCTTTGATTTACACCACATCAAAATGACAGTTTAGTCAGTCTTGAGGCACTCAAGTGGTGTTCTTTTTCAATGTTCTTTGAGTTTTGGGAACAAAAAGTCTGAAAGGGCAAGATCATGACTTTAGGGTGGATGGTAAGATTTCACAACAAAATTCTCATAAGACAACCCTTCCTCCCCTTAAAGAATGAGTGGTGCACTGTCATGCTGGGGGTGGGGGGGATCCCTTGGCACAATTTTCCTGGCCTTTTTCTCATCAGTGAGATTTTTAATTTTCTTAAAACATCTTCATTATAAGTCCCTGTGATGTTCACGTGTTTTTTTAAAAACGTATTTATCTAGATTACCCCTTTGGCATTCCAAGAAATAGTTACCATAATCTTCTGAGCTGACCTGTCGGCTTTGAATTTAGCAGACCTAGCAGATCCTCTCTCATAAGTCATTGTTCTGATTGGACCTCTTTTTTTGAAGGCACCCTACCAAAGCTAAGACAAGTATATTATCGAAATAAATTGTCTGCTGTTATCCACAGATTGCAGCGATATGTTTAAACATGTTTTATTTGGAATAAATCCATGCATGTGTAAAATGGAAGCCTAGTAGCAATAATTTTTTACTTACTCTCATATATTCCAAAGGCAAAAGATAAAATAATTCAAATTAATAACTATAAATTTCATGTTGTAAGCTTTAAAAGATTTACTTTTTTATGCTGTAATGCTATCAATAAGTCTAAGAATATTGCTGTGTTGAAATTAACAGTCAACTTGTCTCATGCAGTGAATATATGTCCCAATTAAGCTTAAAGACATTGGTGGTGAAAGTTGCATTTTCTTGGAATATGTTAAACAGTACTGAGAGACACTAATTCAATTAGTCTGGAGTAAATCTAATTTGGGAACCAATGTCTTTGGTTTATAAAAGAATGAGAACAAGTGAACACACCCAGCCTAAAGTGACTTTGGACTTTGGCAGAGTACCTTTTATAATTAAGGCATTGTATACACATGTTTGTCTGCCTCCTTTACCAGAATCCCTTAGCTATTTTGAAGCTCTTATTAGTGACATGTTATCTTTCAGCTGAGGTGTTGCTTTTCCTAGATGAAATCCTTAAGATTCAGGAGTCATAATCATTTGCCTGCATAACAGACATTTTTTCTGAAGTCACCGACCGTACTTTCCTACAAAACCAAAGAACATAAAAATAATTGTTGTTTTTAGTTGCCAGCAAGTGAGCTCCTCTTCATGACAACTTAATGCATAATATAAGAAATTGTTCTCCAGTCTTGTGCCATCTTCTGACTCACTGGTATATTTGAGTCCATTGTTATAGCTAGGAGCTCTGGTAGCATAGTACTTACAAGTTGGGCTGCTAACCTAAAGTTCAGCAGTTCAAAACTACCAGCTGTTTTGTGAGAGAAAGATGAGGCTTTCTGCTCCCATAAAGATTTACAGCCTTAGAAACCCTGTACAGGGTCGCTATGAGTCGGAACTGACTCCACCGCCATCACTACCATGGTTATGGCTAGTGTGCCAATCATCTCATTGAGGGTTTCTCTTGTTTTTCTTGGTCTTCTATATTATCGAGCTTGATGTTCCTTTATAGTTATTTGTCTTTTTAATTGACATGTCCAATGTAACTGAGCTGGACTCTCATAATGTTCATTTTAAAAGAGGGTTATTGCAATTTAAACACAAACATAATCTGAAAGAGGAAGTAGCCACTTACAGATTCATAGATGTCTCAGTTTTTCAAACTGATTAGCTGAAGCCCAGAGAGACATGCCCAAGCAAACACATGTTACAGATGGAGCAACCATGAGTAGAGCTCAGTCTCTAAGTGCCTACCCCTTTGCCTATTCTATTACTACTCTGTAAAACATCATTTCTACAGCAACTCTCATATTGAATTTGATGGAGAAAGCACGAGAACATTTTCCTCAGTCTTTTATTTGACGGTATCTCTGCTGTCTTATGCGAGTTTTATAATACTAAATAGCAACATTAAAAGAACTCTGTTATTGTTAAGTGTGGTCCAGTTGGATCCGATTCATAACAACCCCGTATAGGGTTTCCGAGGAGCGACTGGTGATTTTGCACTGCCGACCTTGAGGTTGAAATTGACCTTCTGGTTTAGCGTATTATCTTACAGTGCCACACCAGGATATAACTCAAGTGAATGAAATATTTCTCTTACAGTTATAACAACTTACAAAATAAAACAGTTCTCGTATTTCCATAAGCAATTCTAGATTCTGGCAGTGATGGTAGTGGTGGTGGTTATATGCCACCCCAAGTCGAATCCAACTCAGAGATTCTCTATAGGGTTTATGAGATTGTAAGTCTTTATGGGAGCAGAAAGTCTTCTTTTTCTCTGAAGAGCTACTGGAAGATTTGAACTGCTGACCTTGCTGTTAGCAGCCCAACTAACCACCTCTGGCAGAAGATAGACTTTATAATATGTTAATTGTCCTCTCATTACAACCACAATGTTGACCTCTTATTTTCTTACAGTCAAAACACAGATATTCTTTGTTGCTACATAACTCTTAATGTCTCATACTATTAGACAACTGTGAATATTTTCATATACCAATATGCTATAATTATCTTAGCTATTTCTACAGATGTACATTTAAGTTACTTAAATCTTCCCATCATTTTAGATAGTGAGTGTCTTCCTGATGGAGTTCTGGTGTGGTGCTGTGGGCTAATGTGTCAGTCTACAAAGTCATTTGAACTGCAAGGTCGGTGGTTCAAGCTCACCAACTGCTCCTTGGAAACCCTATTCAAGGTCGTTATGGGTCGGAATTGACTCGATGGCACTTAACAACAACTACAACATCTTCCTGATATTTCCCCTCCAAATTCTATTTTGTTCCTTTTGGGGTCAAAATCCATATATGAAATTAGTCTGACAAAGATTATCTATATTTTTAATTATTCTTGATTCTTGTTACTTTCTTCCGAAAAGGGAAAGGGCTATCTCTCACCAACAGTTTTTATTTATAAATAATTACTGCTGAAACTTTTTTTCAAATAGTGCAAACATTATTTCTCACGCATTTATTTTGTATTTTCATATTTCTTTAAAGTAAGTTGACTACTTTTAGATATGCTTTTTGTGTTTATGGATTCAATACCTCTTAATTATGAATTGCCTATTTCTCTGATCAATTAATATATTTTATTATTATTAAAATTTTTCTTTAACATTTTATTCATTAATCATTCATTTGTTGTATTAAGTGCTGTTGAGTCATTTCCAACTCATAGCAACCCTGTATAGGGTTTCCAAGTAATAGCTGGTGGGTTTGAACTGCTGACCCTGGGTTTGAACCACTGACTTTGTGACATAAAACTGACCTTGCTGTCCAATGCATTATCCTGCAGTGCTACATTAGGACTCCTAATCACTCATACATTGGAACAATTATTAAATGTCTTCTGTATGTAATTGGTCCTGTGCTCAGCCATATGATTTCATAACCCTTACCCCAAAGAGTTAACAGTCTGCTTGGATGAACATTCAGATAAATAAAATAAGGCATATACTGGAGATACTTCGAGTCTGGTTCCAGACCACTGCAATAAATGGAATATCACAGTAGTGCAACTTGAATGGATGTTTTTGTTTCTCAGTGCATATAAAAGTTATATTCGCACATATAGTGTTGTGTCTTAAGTGTGCAGTGTCATTGTGAAGAAGTTTGAAATTTTGTGAGAATCATCAAACTGTGACACAGAGACATGAGGTAAGTGTATGCTGTTGGGAAAATGGTGCTGATAGCCTTCCTTGATTGAGGGTTGCCACAAACCTTCAGTTTGTAAACCATGCAATATCTGCAAAGTATACTTAACAAAGCAAAGCAAATAAAATGAGGTATGCTGTTGCTGTTAAATGCCATCAAGGTGGTTCTGACTCATAGCAACCCTGTATAGGGTTTCTGAGGAATGGCTGGTGAGTTCAAATCACCAACTTTGCAGTTCAAACCAACTTTGCGGTCCAGTGCTTACCCTACAGTGCCACACCAGGATTCTGTAATAAATTACCAAAAGATGGACATAGCTATGCAAAGGAACTCCCTTGCTGCTCTTTCTGTTGGTGTTAGCTAAGTGGAGCCACATTAATGAAAAGAATCTGCAGCTCTTTCCTGCTCTTAGGGAAACTATATCGTAGCCTGGCCTATGTTACCTTTGAGACAGAGGAGGTCTGGAGATTATGTTCATTCTCTGAACTTTGAGCCTTTCCCCTAATGAATTCCCCCACAAGTGTATAAATAAAATTCACTTAGAAAATGTTATGAGTTGAGTTGTGCCCCCCAAAATGATTTTGTGAAGCCCTAATTCTTGGCACTTGTGAACGTGACTTTATTTGGAGGTAGGGTCTTTGAATATTAATTAGTAAAGTCAACATGAATTCATACTGGAATGTTGTTGTTAAGTACCATGGAGTTGGTTCCGACTCATAGTGACCCTGTACAGGGTGTCTGAGGCTGTAAATCTGTACAGGAGCAGAAAGCCTCATCTTTCTCCCGCAGAACTGCTGGTAGTTTCGAACTGCTGACCCTGAGGTTAGCAGCCTGATTCATAACCACTATGCTACAAGAGCTCACATAGAGTGGCCCTTAATCCAAAATGCCTGGTGTTCTTATAAAAAGATGAGACACACAAAACCAGGCACACACCAAAGTAAGATGGTCATCTGAAGACAGTGGCACAGATTTTAATTATGTTAATTGCCAAGATTTGCTGACAGCTACCAGATAATGGGAGAGAGAGATGGGACAGACTCTCCCACAGAGTACTCCTGAAGCAACCAACCTTACTAACACCTTGATTTTGAACTGTTGTCTTCAGAACTGTACACAAATATATTTCTACTGTTTCAAGCTACCCAGTGTGTGGTACTTTGTTACAGCAGACCTTGAAAACTAATACAAAAAGTATGAAAACATTAGTCCTTAAAAACTATCAATGTATCTCATCCTCTTTTCTAATTCCACTCCTCCCAAGATGACTATTTCCAGACAAATCTTTTGTCCATGTAAGATGATGTAAGATCAGTCATACAAGGTGATGGCTATAAACTGTATGGTAAATATGCTATAGATGTAAATACAGCCATGTGTGGAAGTGTTTTAAGCATTGATATGCATTATGCACACTTTGGTTTCTACCTAAATATTTTTGAGTTTTAGCTCATAGAGATGACGAGTTTTATTCAACTACATATGCATTCACTCTGTTTTCCATAAACCTACAACACAACTAGAAGAGAAGCAGATTACACTGTAGCTGTGGAAATTGAAATCAAATTAGGGAAAGACGAGCTGTACAAGGAAACTGTATTTGTTTTCGTTCATTTTTTAATGAGCAAAGTAAAATAACTGTTAACTGGAGATGTGTTTACAAAACTTTCAAGTGCTTAGAAGATTTGATTCATATCTCGGGGTGGTCAGTGTGAGAGGATAGAGCCGCTACTGCTTGAGGAGCATGATCGTAATGAAAACTTCACTTCCTAAGTTTGGATCATTAGCAACATTCTTGGCAATGCAGCAACTACTATCTTTAGTTTATTTTATAAATAGAACAGGGTACAGTTTCTTAAATTTATAAAAACATGTGTTTCGAATTAGACATTCAAATAAGAAGTGTGATAATAACAAAGAATTGTACCTTCTAGCCTCATTTATTTTATTCGTTATATTTTATGTGGACGCTCCTGCAGCGTACTAACAGCTAAGCATTTAACTACTAATTGAAATGTAAATGGTTTGAACCTACCCAGAGGTGCTGTACCACCATCTGTCTGTCAGTTTGTTGTATTGTGGTGGTTTGTGTGTTGATGTGACACTGGAAGCTATGCCACCAATATTATAAATATTAAGATGGTGAACAGGTATCAGTGGAACTTCCAGACTAAGAAGAAGAAGAGGCAGACCACTTCTGAATGGTTAGGCAATTAAATGTTTAGACTTATTGTTTAGCAACAGACTATTGTCAGATATATTACCAGAAGATTAATCCCTCAAGTTTGAAGCCACTCAAAATATTACTGGGAAAAAGCTGCCTCCTCAAAGTAGAGTTGAGTGTGATGGTGCATATGCAGTAAGTTTTCGGGACTTCATTTGTCGATGGGGCACAACTCAATATGAGAAGAAACAGCTTGAAATATCCATTAATAATTAGAAGTTGGAA
Source organism: Chrysochloris asiatica (assembly GCF_000296735.1). Classification (NCBI taxonomy): domain Eukaryota; kingdom Metazoa; phylum Chordata; class Mammalia; order Afrosoricida; family Chrysochloridae; genus Chrysochloris; species Chrysochloris asiatica. The sequence continues at coordinate 7,559,618 of NW_006408631.1, forward strand.
TTACAAAGTATGAAACTAGGAAAAGTGGAAGTCATCAAAAATATACTGGAAAGCATAAAGATCGATGCCCTTGGCATTACTTAGCTGAAATGGACTAATTTTTGAATCTGACAATCCTATGATTTACTAAGTCAGGAATCACAAATTAAAGAGGAATGGTGTCACATTCATTGTCAAAAAGAATGTCTCAAATTCTATCTTGAAGTAAAGATTGTCTTTTATAGCAAAATACACATATGACTACAAGGAAAACCAGTTTAAATTACTTTTATTCAAATGTATGCACCAATAACTAAAGTCAATGATGATGAAATTACAGAACTCTACTAACTTCTTCAGTATGAATTTGATCAACCATGAAGTAAAGAGATGCATTGGTAATTATTGTTATAATTGGAATGTAAAATTTGGAAACAAAGATGAAGGACCAGTATTTGGAAAATATCATCTTGGTGATAGAAATTATGCTGAAGATTCCATGACAGAATTTTGTAAGACGAATAAGTTATTCATTGCAAATATCTTTTTCAACAAAATAAAAGGTGACTATACACATGGACCACCACTCGTCTGTCATTTTGTCATACTGTGATAGCTTGTGAGTTGCTATGATTCTGGAAGCTATGTCATGGGTATTTTAAAATACCAGCAGGGTCACCCATGGTAGACAGGGTTCATATGAGCTTCAAGACAAAGACAGACTAGGAAGGAGAGATGAACTACTTCTGAGTATTTAGTCACTGAAAACCTTACGAATAGCAGAGAAACACTGCCAGATATAGTGTCAGAAAATGAGCCCCTCAGGTTGGAAGGCACTAAAAAATGTAACTGCCTCCTCAAAGTAGAGTTGACCATGATGAAGTGAATAGAGTAAAGCCCAGGGGAATAAAGCACATGGGACCTTCATTTGCTGATGAAGCACAACCCAAAATGAAGAGAAACAGCTGTAAACATGCATCAATAATCTGAACATGGAATGTATGAAGTATGAATATAGGAAAATTGGAAAGTGTCAAAAATGAAATGTAACGCATAAACATTGATATCTTAGGCATTTGTAAGATGAGATGGACTATGGACTGATATTGGCCATTTTGAATCTGACAATCATGTGGTTTACTATGCCAGGAATGACAAATTGAAGAGGAATGGTGTTACATTCATTGTCAAAAAGAACATATCCAGATCAGTCATGAGGTACAATGCTGTCTGTGATAGGATAATATCCACACGCCTACAGGGAAGACCAGTTAATACCACTATTATTCAAATTTACACACCAACCACTAAAACCAATGAGGATGAAATAGAAGAATTCTACCAACATCTTCAATCTAAAACTGAGCAAACATGCAATCAAGATATGATGATAATCACTGGTGATTGGAATGCAAAGGTTGGAAACAAAGAGGAAGGACCAGTAGTTGGAAAATATGGCCTTGGTGATAGAAATGATGTTGGAGATTGCATGATAGAATTCTGAAAAACCAATGATTAGTTCATTTAAAATAACTTCTTCAAACAGCATAAGAGATGATTTACACATGGACCTCACCAGATGGAATACACAGAAATAAAATTGGCTACGTGTCTGGAAAGAAACAAGGGAAAACCTCCATACCATCAGCCCAAACAAGACCAGGGGCAGATTGTGGAACAGACCATCAATTGCTAATATGCAAATTCAGACTAAAGCTGAAGAAAATGAAATCAAGTCCACGAGAGCCAAAATATGACCTTGTATATATCCCAGCTAAATTTAGAGATCATCTGAAGAACAGATTTTATTCATTAGACACTGAAGAGCCAAGACCAGAAGAGTTGTTGGATGACATCAAGAACAACATACAGGAAGAAAGGAAAAAGTCATTAAGAAGACAAAAGAGAAGGAAAAGATCAAAATGGATGTCAAAAGAGACACTGACATTTGCTCTCCAGTGTAGACACGCTAAAGCAAATGGAAGAAATGAGGAGGTACAAGAGCTGAACATTAAGGTCAGCTCGAGAAGACAAAGTTAAGTATTGCAATAAAATATGCAAAGATCTGGAATTAGATAACCAAAAGAGAACAACACAATCAGCATTTTTAAAGTGGGAACTGAAGAAAAAATTCAAGACTCGACTTTAGTTATTGAAGGATTCTCTGGGCAAATTACTGAAAGATGCAGAAAGCAAAAAAAGTTGGAAGGACTACACAGAATGACTGTACTAAAAGGAAATGGTTGATGTTCAACCACTTCAAGATGTAGCATATGATCAAGAGTCAATGATACTGAAGGAAGAAGTCCACGGTTCATTGAAGAAATTGACAAACAACAAGGCACCAGGAATTGATGGAATAAAAATTGAAACTTTTCAAAAAAGTAAGGCGGCACAGGAGGCACTCACTCATCTATGCCAATAAATTTGGAAGACAACTCTCTGGCCAACTGATTGGAAGAGATCCCGTATTTGTGCCCATTCCAAAGACAGGTGACCCAACAGAATGAGGAAATCATCAGACAATATCTTTGATATCCCATATGAGTAAAGTTTTACTAAAGGTAATACAGAAACAGCTGCTAGCATACATTGACAAAGAACTTTCAGAGGTTCAAGCCAGATTCAGAAGAAGATATGGAATGAGAGTTATCATTACTGATGTCCAGTGGATCTTGGCTGAAAGCACAGAATACCAGAAAGATGTTTACCTGTGCTTTATTGACTATGCAAGTGCCTTAGATTATGTGGATCATGACAAGCTATGGACAACATTGTGAAGTATGAGTATTCCAGAACATTTAATTGTGCTCATGAGGAGCCTATACATAGACCAAGGGAAAGTTGTTCAAACAGATCATGGAAACACGGAATGGTTTAAAATTAGGAAAGTTGTACAACAGGGTTGTATTCTTTCACCATACTTATTCAAACTGTATGCTGAGCATATAATCCAAAAAGCTGGGTTATATGAAGAAAAGCATGGTATCGGGATTGGAGAAGACTCATTAACAACCTGCAGTAAGCAGATGATACAACCTTACTTACTGAACGTGAAGAACTTAAAATACTTAAAATACTTACTGATAAAGGTCAAAGAGCACAGTCTTCAGTATGGATTGCATCTCAATGTAAAGAAAATGCAACTCTTCACCACTGGACCAATAAACAACATTCTTATCAATGGAGAAAAGACTGCTGAAGTTGTCAAAGACTTCATTTTTCTTGGGTCAACCATCAACACTCATGGAAGCAGCAGCCAAGAAATCAAATGATGTAATTGCATTAGACAAATCTGCTTCACAAGACCTT
>NW_006408631.1:7563788-7585044 GCF_000296735.1 Chrysochloris asiatica
ATTCTGAAATTTGCTCTAGAGTGTAGAGAAAGAAGCAGCTAAGGTGAAATAGAAAAGATGATGACGTAAAAAAGCTGAAGAGAAAATTTCAAAAAGCAACTCAAGAAGACAAAGCTGGTAGGTTTGAACCAATGACATAATAGTTAGAAGTCCAGTGCTTATCATACAATGCCACAGCTGGACATTTTCAGGCAAAGGGGCTAGATTTGAACTAAAAGTATATCTACTCTCAAAATGCCTAATTCTATAAATTCTTCATTTTGTGGAAGGAATGTTCCTTTTTACTGAGTGCCACAAATGAAAATTCAGGTGATGTGAATGACCTGAAAACTTTAACTGCAGACTTCTTTTAGCTTTACCATTATGTGGACTTCAGCTGGGAAGTGTGTTGTGAGAATGTAATGAATACCAGCAGCAGAAATAATCAGCCTTGTCATTCTCAGCCTTATTTAAAGAGCAGTTTATACAGTAACATGAGCAATAAGAAATCTGCTCTCCTCCTCCAGCTGGGATAGTCACGCTGAGCTGATCTATTTAATAATTACTGGCTAAATATTTACAACAATGAGTTGCTTTTGTTTTAATGCTCAGAGTGAAGATATTTAAAAACTATGATGAGTTTATTTCCAGTGTTAACAAATGGACATTCCTGATGTTAGGGAAAGATAGCTAAATATGGTATAGCATTTTTATTCAGGTCAGTATTCCATTAGAGCACAGGTTTTGGTAAACGTGATATATACTGAGTTCTTCTCAGCCAAAGTTTACTGTAAATTCAGTGATAGCTTTCACTGTCAATTTGTTCACTGTGTAAACTGTCAGTTGTTCTCTTTAATCTTCACTGAAAATTATAAAACATGCATTAATTAATCAGCTTGAACAAGCAATATTGTGTGTTTTTTTCATTTTGTATTTTAATAAGATTTTATGGTGTGTGCTTTTGTTATATTCAATAATAAAGAAAAAGATATAACTATAGTTAAAGGTGGAGTCCTCATGTGGTGCTGTGGGTTAATGTCCTGGACTGCAAAGTTGGTTTAATCCGCAAGGCCAGTGGTTCAAGCACACCAGCTGTTCCTCAGAAACCCTATACATGATTGCTGTGGGTCGGAACCGACTTGACAGCACTTAACAACAATAACATAGCTAAAGATGCTTTTGTTAACTTAAAACGTTTTTACCAATGAAGCAAAATGTGAAGAGAATATTAAGAATAAATAAATTAGAGATAGCCCACCACATGTAAGCTAGACAGCAATGTATATTTTAGCAGTTACCAGATTGTGGAAGGACTGGGCTATACTACCCCTGTAGCCTCAATTTTAAGTTGCTCTGCCCCATTCTCCAAGACCTGGTGTGGCACTGTTGGATAAATACTGGACTGCTAACCACAAGGTCAGCGGTTCAAACCCACCAGCCACTCCTTGGATTGCTGTGTCAGAACCAAATCAACCACAGTTAACAACAATATCCCATTCTCTGCATTTCAACTGTACTCTCTTTCTGGTTCTTCAACATTCAAGTCTCCCTTCTATTTCATGACACACTGTAAGTGCTGTTGCTGTTGTTGTTGTTGTTATATGCTGTGGAGTCGGTTCAGACTCATAGCCACGCTGTATAGGGTTTCTGAGGCTGTAAATCTTTACAGGAACAGAAAGCCTCATCTTTCTCCCACAGAACAGCTGGTAAGTATTGTGCTTTCTCTATATAATGCCCTCCTTTACTGTCTGCCTTCAGGTGACTACTAATTACCTTACCAAGTTTTTAATTTGTATGTGTATCTGTGTGTGCAAGAGCATAAAATACGATATGCATGTGGAAAAATGCACCAAAGAAAAACATACAATTTAATGATATATTGATTTCACTCTCTTAAAAGTTTTATTGAACTCCAATTTATCAATCTTTTTCATTATAAGTAGTATTTTTGTGTTTCTTGTTTAATGATTTTTTTTTTCCTTATCCAACTGGAGAAATCATTTCCTTATATTGTTTTCTAAATGCTTCATGTTTTGCCTTTCACACTTTACCTTGGATTGCTGGTTTTGTTCTGTATTTGTGTATTTTTCATAAGGTAGAATTTAATGCACCAAAAACCCCACTGCCATCGAGCTTATTCTGACTCATAATAGGACAGAGCAGACATGCTCCTTTGGGTTGGGTTTAGGCAACCTAATCTTTCTCCCAAGGAGTAACTGGTGGGTTCAAACCACCAACATTTCAGTTAGCAGCCCAATGCTTAACCCATTATATCACCAGCGCTCCTTATTCCAGGCACAAAGACACTGAGATTTCAGAAATATGTGAGTTTTATGCTGAGGGTGAAACTGGAGCCAGTGAAAGGGCAGGGGAATTGGAAATGAGACTACAGATGTAGCCACTAGCCAGGTGCTAAAGAAACACAATCTTAGTAAGTATTTCCAAATATATTCTGAATGTATGGAGAACTATAGGAAAGAAGAGTGAAACAGTAAGATTTAAGTTCTTAAGAGACAGCTGACTACTGTGAGAATAATTAACAAGATGCAAAAGTAAATGTAGGTGGACCAGTGAGGGGTTTCTGTACTTTGCCAAGTGAGACTTAGACTAGGATTTAAATCAGAGATGGAGAACATCTGGCTCACAGACGGTATAAGCCCAAGTAATTATGTGGTCTGGCCCTGCAAAGACAACCACAGGTGGGATTCAAAATTCAATAAATCTAGGAGCTTTTTCTATTGGAGCATACATTCATATCAAGTGATATTATAAATACCCAAATGGCCCTTGGCAGAAAAAACGTTCCTCACTCTTGATCTAAATAGTTAAGGTGGCGATAAGACTTGAGGTTTATTTAGAACGTAAAGTCAACAAGAATTTCTTGTGAATTGGATGTGGGTTTGAAAGAAATAAATTCTAAGCTGATGATCCTAAACTGATATTTACTTGAAATAGGAAAAGCATCAATTAAAAAGCACCAACTTTGCATTTGATGAAAAAAATGTTACCTTATATGTGAAAATGCATTCCTAGTTAATGTATGACTCATCAATGTCCATATCTTAAAATAATTATAACAAATAATGCTTAGGTATTTACTAAGTAAGCATTTACCAAGACACTATTTCATTTAAGTAGGCAGAATCCACTAAATAATTAAATATAAAATTAATCTCTTTATTTTCAGCTGAGTAAAATTAAATATAATAATGCTTAGTTGTAAAGGTCAGTCTTCAGTAAGTTTTTTACTTAGTAAATTACTTGTTCCATTTTTATGTCTTGTGGAACCTCATAACTATAATATCAATCCCACTGCCATTGAATCAATTCCAATTCATACCAACATTGTGTAGAGTTTCTGAGACTGTAAATCTTTATGGGAGCAGAAAGTCTCATCTTTCTCCTGCAGAGCAACTGATGAATTTGAACTTCTGACTTTGCAGTGCTTGCTTATCTTACAGCACCACCAGGTTTCCTTACAATATCAATGACTGAACTCAAAGGTACTTATAAGGTATTTGTTAATTGGTTGATCAACTGGGATGCACTTGCTGTAATTATGAAAGAAGTTTAACCTCTTGTTAGCCATCAACTGATTTCGCCAAAGTTGGACCTGGAATTCTCTCTATTTTTACTTTATGGTTATATGTGGTTTTAATAAAATTTATCTAGAAACATTTAATGTTTTTACCTAAATCTATTTTCTAATTAAAGTATATTCTATACCTTGCAATTATGCCATCTAATTTTTCTTAATATATTTGCTTGAATTTCTCCATAGTGGGTAAGAGTGGACTGAAGTATGAATGATGAAGAGAAAAATTCTGTCTATCCTGAACTTAAAAATTCAACTGAAAGAGCAACTCAACAGCAGCAATTAATGTTGAAACCCCGATGGTTAAATGAGACAGATCTACAGCTGATTTAATTAATTTGGGTTTTTTTTTTTAAAGGAGATGTTTCACTTTGAAATGGAGTCTTCAGAAATGTACCTAAAATACATTCTTTTTCCAACGTTTATTTAATTCATTCCAACTGGATGAATTTGAACACATTACCCTTGCTTATCTAAAAAGAAAAAATAGGTACAATATGTTTTAAAGTCATGAAGTGAACATCTCAGGAGTGAATGTTTAAAATAGCATGCCTTCATGGAACAAGAACTTACAATACAAACATAGTGAACAGTTCTTTTTAGAATAATAATTAAAGTAAACTTATCGTTGTTGTTAAGTGAAGTTGGTTCAGACTCATAGTGACTCTGTATATGGTTTCTAAAAAGTGCCTTTTGGATTTGAATCACTGACCTTGCAGTTAGCAGTCCAGTGTTTATTCTGTGGAGCCACACTAGGAATCCTTATAGGAATAGACAGTCTCATCTTTCTTCCACAAAGTGACTGGTAGGTTTGAACTGCCTATCTTGTGGTTAGTAGCCCAGTACTTAACTCAGTGTCAATTTCTCCCCTGTTTTACAGATTCGTACACTTTGTTAGGAGGAGCCAGACGTGTGTTTTTTATTAATGTAACTTGGAGAATTTAATTCATTTTCTGAAGTTGCCATAACAAATTCGCATAAACTTGGTGACTTAAAACAACATAAATTCATTCTTTCACATTTCTACAGGCCAGAAATCCAAAATCTCTTGCACTGGACTAAAATAAAGGTGTCAACAGGGATGTACCCTTCTGAAAGTTCTAGGGGGCAATCTGGTCTTGGACTCTGCTAGTTTCTGGTGACTACTGACCTTCCTTGGTTTGTACCTACATCATTTCAATCTTCAAGGCCAGCATCTTATAGTTTATCTCTGCTTCATCTTTATATCACTTTCTACTCTGTGTATAACACATTTTCCTCTGTTGATTTTAGGAATTTTTAAGGTTTACTTTCCTAACCCAGGATAATCTCCTTGTCTCAAGATCGTTAATATGATCACATCACAACAACTTTACCATATAAGGTGCTACCTGAGTCCAGCATTACGAAATATCAAGTGAAGACTTTAAAAAACAGAAATATATTATCACATAGTTCTGGAGACTGAAAGTCCCAATCATAGCACCTGCTATGTGCTGATTCCTTTTAAGTAAACGGAGAGAGAAAATGTCCCATTCTTCTCTTCTAGCTTTTAGTGGTTCCTGGCAACTCTTGGGGTTCTTTGTCTTTCAGTTGTCTGTCTTTGCTGTCATATGGACATTCTTCTTTTTTCTATATTGGTACCTGCTTTCCTCTTTTGTAAGACACCACCACATGAGATTAGGACCCACCTTTTGGTATTGTTAGATACCACCAAGTCTGTTCCTACTCACAGTGACCCAATGTACAGCAGGACAAACACTGCTTGATCCTGCACCATACTCACAATTACTAATAGAGTCCATTGTTACAGCCCGTGTATCACTCCATATTGTTGAGTGTCTTCTTCTTTTTCTCTGATCCTCTACCAACTATACTGTCCTTCTTCAGGTTCCTCCTGATAACATGTACAAAATATATGAAACAAAGTCTGACCATGCTTGCCTCAAAGAATATTCTGGCTGTACTTCTTCCAAGACAGATTTATACATTCTTCTGGAAGCTCATGATATATTCAGTATTCATTGTCAGCAACATAACTCAAAGGCACCAATTCTTATTAGGTCTTCCTTATTCATTTTCTAGCTATCAATCACATGCCTATGAACTGACTGAAAATATCATGACTTGAGCCAGGCATATCTTAGACCTTAAAGTGACATCTGTACCCTTAAACAATTTAAAAGAGTCTTTTGCAGAAGATTTACCCAATGCAATGTGTCATTTGATTTTTGACTGCTTCTTCCATGGGCATTGATTGGGGATCCAATAAAATAAAATCCTAGACAACATCAGTCTTTTCTCTATTTATCATGATGTTGCTTATTAGTCCAGTTGTGAGGATTTTTGTTTTCTTTACACAGAAGTATAATACATATTGAAAGCTTTGATCTTTATTAGTAAGTACTTTAAAATCACTTCCCTTTCAGCAAGCAAGATTTTATCATCTGCATATTATATGTTGTTAATGAGTCTTCCTGCAACCTTGATGTTGGGTTCTTCTTCAAATACTGCACCTAATTAAATTATTTGCTCAGCATACAGATTTAACACATTTCAAGAAAGGATACAACCCTAACACACATGTTTCATAATTTAAAATCATGCAATATTGCCTTGTTTTGTTTGAAAGACTGCCTCTTGGTCTATGTCCAAGTTTCACATGAGCACAAGTAAGTGTTCTAGAATTCCCATTCTTTGCAATGTTAGGCATAATTTGTTCCTATTCACACAGTTGAACACATTTGTATAATCAATAAAACACAGGTAAAAACCTTTCTGGTATTTTCTGTTTTCAGCCAAGATCCATCAGACATCATCAGTGATATCCTATGTTCCATGTGCTCTTCTGAACTCAGTTTGAATGTCTGGCAGTTTTCTGTCAATGTACCACTGCAACTATTTCTAAATTTTCTTTAGAAAAAATTTACCTGCTTGTGATATTACTGATATCATTCAATAATTTCTGCATTGTATTGGGTCACTTTTCTTTGGAATGGGCATAAACATGGATCTCTTCTAGTTGGTTTATCAGGTGACTGATATAGACAAGTAACTGCTTCCTGTGTTGCATCTTATCCTTCTTGTGTTAAAAGCCTCTATTTCCAAGCAAAGTCACACATGCAGGTATCAGAGTTTAAGACCTAAACATATCTTTGAGGTGACAAGATTCAGTATATTACGTAAAGTTATAGTCACAGGTTCCAGAGATGAGAACATATTTATCTTGGGGTGGGGGTAACTTTTTTAGTCTACTGCAAATCCAAGAAGAGTGCCCACCCATGGTAAGCGCTCAGTAAATATGAGGTGATTGACTAAAATCTCTTGCCAAAGCTTCTTTATAATGCCTTGTTTAGCTTTTATGATACATATTACTGGTAACAATGCTCTTTCCTGCCCTCATATACCCTATGTCTATGGTATCTGTCCATATTTTGTATGCATTGTTCCTAGTGGTAAGCTACCAAGAGGTTTTTGGTTTTTTTATGCAACATGTTTGTAAAGATACCATAGCCATATTAGCCTGGAACCAGGTGTTAGCTTAAAATTTTTGAGCTATAGCTAACAGTAGCTAGCAACAAGAGATGGCTCATTTAAATATTGTTATTTACCAATTCTACACATTTTGCTAGTTACTTATTTAATGAGTAAGAAAAGCATTGAGAACATGTATAAATTGGAAGTGAATAACTTTGCCATCAGAGGTTTAAGCAATATGGCGGATGATACCAGAATGACCCTCATGATAGTGATTATTAAATTTGGAGAATATGGTTACCACAGGGGAAAATTGGTCAGCAATGGTATATCTTAAACAGATAAAGCATAAATGATTGACCTGTTGGTGGAGGGGTCTCGATGATGGGGGCTGTGGGTGAGGACATACTATTCTTCCATACTATCTTAGAAGCCTGAGGCAGTTGGAGAGCACATTAAGGTGAAGTTGCACTACTGAAGACAATTATAATTTGTCCTTGTCTTCCCATACAGAACTAGTCACATAGAGATAATGAACTTATAACAGGGATATAAGCAGTCCCGAAAATGTGACATTCATAGCTCTCCCCACAATAAAATTAACTCAGTGTATATTTACTCATTCCACATCCCTTTTGAGTATTCAGAATCTGTTCACTGAGTCAACAAATCCTTACTGAGCACCTACTGTGTGACTGGCATCTTGAGAGACCCTAGATATAAGTAATGGAGACCCAGTAACTGATTGCCTTGTTCTTCTCTACTGATAAAATCATATTCTGAAAACGCTCACTAAGTAGATAGGTAAGAAAACCATACCACCTGCAGCAGCAGCCGCAACAAAAGCACCTCCATCATATCATTCAGAGTGTGACAAATATACTATCACTGAGCCTAGACTCAACATTCATCCATTGATTTATTCATTAACAAACATATATGGAACTCGCAATCCCTGCCAGACATTCTGCTGGCCTCTAATGATACAAAAATGATTACTAAGAAGATTATAACGGATGTTTGTTTAATTAATTAACTAATTAGGTCCTGAGAATATTGAAATAAATGGAAATATTGAATCAGCTAAATAATAACATTATCCTGATTATCAAAAGCAACAGATAAGATAAAATAGGTGGATAAGGTTGAGTAATGCAGATAAATCAAGGATAGTATGACCTCAAAATCTTTATAGGCAAAAATAAATAAGCGAATAAGAAACTATTAAATAGTACATATATATAAAAAAAAGTTTCACTATGGAAAGGCAAAAGATTTCAGTACAGAAATATTTTCCAGTGACAAAGTATAAACAACAAATCTAATCAATAGCTGGGTCTAATCAACAAATATGAAGCTCATTTATCAAGAGAATATTAAAAAGGAGCTTCAAATTAATTTCTGCTTAAACTACAATGTAAGCCAAAAAAGTAGAAACGAAAATTATTTGAAATAGTAATTAGATTATTATCTGGAGGGAAGCAGATAAAAACTGCTTCTGAGGAGCTGCTATGACTCAAAACTATCTACCTGATGATACAATATACTTGACTCCTTTTATTCTATGCTACTCAGAGTGGGTAGACAGGAATTCACAATGTCCCCCACTAAAGTAAACATTCCTCAGCATTACATCTCTGCTGTTCAAGTCAATTCACCCAAGATCGCCAGATTAATTGAAAATTGCATCATTTAGCCTGTTGATTCAATTACAGCAATCTCAACATCCCCAGCACAAAGTCCTATAGAGAAATAAAAAACTATTCTAGGTTCCACTGGTTAATTGGTTTATTATTGTATGTAAAGTTAAGGTAATTTGTTCTACTTCCTTAACCATTTCAACCTGGTTTGTTTCCACATTACTCTGTTACAGGTAAGACAAGGTCAGTTCTGCTAAAGGCACAGAAGTGACAGCTAACAGTAAGAAGGATCCTGGAGAAACACCACACAGAAAATGGTAGTTGTGCAGGGCAAACTGCCTTGTGTGTTTCAGAAATCCCCCAGGGCAATGCTGGATCGTAACCTTAACTGTTCAAAAGGCGGGATCTGAGTCACCAAGAAAATGTCAACCTATATTCAAATATTCCTTGTTGACAAAGACTGAGGAGTGAGTAATAAACTAATTTAAACTAAAAAGCCTTGTCATTTTAGGGAGGAGCCAAGCTTCACTCTGCAAATAACTTGATCTAAACTGTCATTTCCTTACAAAGCTGGTATTGAGTTCTCACCAATAAATTCCTCACCAGGTTTTCTGAGAGTAATCTCACATCTTTTAGAAGGTGAAATCCACAGTGCCTGATTCTCAACTAGCATATTGAACCTCTGAAAGAATTTAAAAAATACACCTAAATTTTAATTTACATAATAATAGCAATAATAGTAAAAATAATGCCAATCCTACTACCATCGAGTTGCTTCCTATTCATAGTGGCCTGACAGGACAGAATAGAGTTTCTTTTTAGGATTTCTGAAACTGTAAAGCTTTACAGGAGCAGGGAGCAGACAGCTTCACCTTTCTACTGCACAGTGAGTGGCTGGAAGGCTTTTGAGATGCTGACCAAGACAATACTTTACCTACTATGCCTCCAGGGATTCTTAGTAATAATAACATATAGCTCTAATTTAGTGCTTAACAGAGTGTGTTAAACAGTGTGTTTATTACCTTAAATCACCTTTGATTTAATTGCCAAAAGGCACTAAGAAATAGATTTTATAATCCCCAAGGTGCTGATGAGGAAACGCATGCTTTTGCTGGCTTCCCAGTGGTACCACTTCAGACAAGCAACAGAACTAGAGTTTGTTCCCATCCATTATCTATGTGATGTTAGAAAGAGAAAATCTTTGATTCAGATAGACATTTTTCTTATTTTGTCATTGTATCAGTTATAAGTGATTCTGTAAAAACCGTATCTTTTTCAAAAAGTATAATACAAATCAAAAGTAGATCTAAATCATTTCAGAAAAATGTTTCTGTGATTCCAATGTCAGGTTGAATTTCTAGACAATAAAATGACTGGAAAATAACAAAAATACAAGAGAAATTGATTCCGAATTTTAAGGTGTGCTTTTAATTACTAGAATCAGATCAATCAACAGTGTGTGATTTTATCAATTTCTTGGATAGTGTCACTCAGACCTAAAAGCCCACTTCCACCAAGTAATTTCTGACCCACAGTGGCCCTATAGGACCACTTTGGGTTTCCAAGGTCATGACCTTTACAGAATCAGACTGCCACATCTTTCTTCAGTGGAGCAGCTGCTGAGTTCAAAGCACAATAGCTGAGTGCTTACTCAGTGTGCCATCAGGGCTTCTATTGTTACTGTTGTTGTTAAGTGCCATCGAGTCGGATCCGACCCATAGCGACCCTATACAGGGTTTCCGAGGAGTGACTGGTGAGCTGGAACCGCTGACCTTGCAGTTCAAACGGCTTTGCAGTCTGGCGCATTATCCACAGCACCACACCAGGACTATAGTGTTACCAAAACAATTAAATTCTATATAATTTTTTTTAAGTTGCTTCATTCAGTATAAACTGTTTTAAAGCAAACTTGCTAATTTATTGAAAGGAGATTCAAAATTAGGAAGACTAGGAATTACAGAAAAAAATTTAGACCTTTGAATCAATTTCTAATGACTATAATAGGTACATATAACTATCAGTAGGCATGGTTACTAGTATTATTTTTAATAAGGTGTTTTGAAGTTATGCTTAAAAAATTCAATTGTTATTGTGTACATAGATGAGTTTAACAGTACATATGGAGTCTCTAAAGCATCTAATATTTTAGTTATACTACAATTCTGTTCCTTTGCATAGCAAAGTCTTATGTAGAAAGACTGCAGGGATATGGCCAGCCCAAATCACGTTCACATACTCCTGATTTGCAGAACCTGACACTTACATAAGTTCTAGTTCATAAAATATCTTCACTTATATGTGTACTTGACTGCCTTGAGATTGTGCTTTTGAATGTCAAAGTCAGAGTAGGCAAGGTCAGAGAATTATCCCTGCATTATGTGTTTATTTGAATGCTAAGGAAAATTTCAGTAACTGTATCAGCAGCAAATTGTGCACTGATGATTCAGGCTCCTGTTTAGTATGATATTTTCAGGAAAATACAGTTACCTTAGCAACTACCATTTCACATGGGATGTGCTGTAGCATGCAGAACATCTCCAAGTCAAAAGCTTGTCCCTCTGGAAAAGATCATACCAGGAAATGGGAAAATAAATAAAACAACCTCTTCCAAATAATAGATAATGTTACTGATCTCCCTGATAGGTACACAATAATTTATATTTTAATTGATTTTTCTTTGCTGCACCCTATAAGAATGGTGATACCTATATGACATGGATGAAGAAAAATCATGAAGAAACTTCATTACTTACATATACAGAGTAAAATCTCAATTGAACAACTTATGAATATTATACTGACTTCTCGTTGTTGTTAACTGCCATCAAGTCAGTTCTGACTCATAGTCTCATAGTCACCTTCTATAAGCTTTCTGTGGAGCAGCTGGTGAGTTATAGCCACCGAACTTGGGTTTCAAACCAACTTTGTGGTCCAGTGCTTATCCTACAGCACCACAAAACTGAAGAATCTTTTTTTTTCCCCTCCAATACAAGGAGACATGGTTCCTTGAAAAGTTAGCTAATTCTAGGGCTGGAACAGGGAAAGTACAAGTTAAACTTGGCACAGTTTATTGTGTTGGAAAACCAAGAAACACTTGGGAATATATCAAAAAGAGAAAAAGAGCTTAATGAGGTCCCAACTCATCAAATAAGGGAGTAATTTGAGCATCAAAAGAAGTAATGAAAATAATTTTTCCCACTACCTAAATTGTTGTTGTTAGGTGCCATCGAGTTGGTACCGACCCATAGTGAGACCCCTATGCACAACAGAATGAATCACTGCCCAGTCCTGGGCCAACCTTACAGTTGTTGCCACGTTTGAGTCCATTGATGCTGCCACTTTGCCAACCCATCTCACTGGGGGTCTTCCTCGTTTTCTCTGACCCTCCACCTTACCAAACATGATAACCTTCTCCAGAGACTGGTCCCTCCTGACAATATGTCTGAAGAGAACTATTATTTCATACATATATAAATAAATGAATGATGACATTTGAAAAGAAGATGATATGTACATAATTTCAAAGTACCTGCCCACAAAATATAAGTTGTAAAGGAAAATGAGTAGCTTTGTAGTGGAGAGCATTTTAATCAGTGGTCAAAGTACAAATCACTTTTTAAATGCCACCCAAGAAAATGCAATGAGGGATATGCAGCATCATTTCTGTGAAATATTTGTCCATGATGCATAATTCATTCCAATCATAAGGAAATATTAGGCAAACACAGACTGAAGGACATACTACAAAATATCTGACTTGTAGTGGTTACAAATCGGACTAGGAACCACAAGGTCAGCTGTTCAAAACTAGCAGCTACTCCCCGGGAAAAAGATGAGGCTTCCTGCTCCCATAAAGATTTACAGCCTCGGGAACCCTGTTCAGGGTCGCTATGGGTCGGAACCGACTCAACGTCACTTAACAACAACAATCTTAAAGAGGAGTCATGGTGTGGTGCTGTAGGATAAGCATTGGACCGAATGATCCGCTTGAACCACAAGGTCGGCAGTTCAAACTCACTAGTCATTTCTTAGAAACCCTATACAGGGTCGCTATGAGTCAGAACTGACTCAAGTGTACTTAACAGCAACAATAACAACAAATCTTAAAGAGTCTTTGTGTGATATAAACTGTTAAGTGTTTGGTTGCTAACTGAAAGGTTGGGTGTTCAAATCCACCCAGAGCTGCCTCTGAAGAAAGGCCTGCAGATCTACTTCTGAAAACATCAGCCACTGAAACACTTGTGAAATACAGTGTTACAGTGACACACGTGGGATCACCATGAGTTAGGTTCAACACATGGGTTCATCCAACACATGAGTTGGATTCAACACATGAGTTGGATTCAACACATGAGTTGGATTCAACACATGGGATCACCATGAGTTGGACTTACCTGATGACAATAGTTTTTTCATTTTGTTTGTTTGTTTATTTAATCTTTAAAGATGTGATAATAAAAGTCAAAGAAAGAAGCTGTCCTAGATTAAAGAGACTAAGGACAGCTAAATGCAAATACAGCAATTCGTGATTTTAAACTAGATCTTTTTTGATATAATTGATGTTATTCGGACAATGTGAATAGGAATAATTGATTGAATGGACTGGCACTATGGAGCAGCAGTGGGCATGGGCATAACAATTGTGAAGATGGCGCAGGACTTGGCAGAGTTTGTTCCGTTGTGCATAGGGTCGCTATGAGTTGGAAACTGACTTGAAGGTACCTAACAACAACAGCAATGTACTCATGTTCATTACCTGAGTTTTGGTTATCTAGGAAAATCTGTGTTTGTAAGAAATGTCCACTTTATGGCTGTCATGTTAGCATCTTACTCACAGGTGATTCAATTAAAAAAAAAAGTATACTGTATTTCTACTTCATAAAATATATATACATATGTTTTTCATTGTTTCAAAATAAAGAATGTGCAAAAAATAATGGATAGAAGGTGACTGCAGATGTGATCATATTTTTAAATGTGTGATATTGAGAAAATATTCTCTGAAGGGATGACATTTTAAGCTGAGGGATGAAAACTAAGTTAGTCATTCAAAGATTTGACTGAAGAGCACTCCAGGCAGAAGGAACAGCAGGTGCAGAGGCCCTAGACATGAAAGAGTTTGGCAAGTTACAAGAATAGGAATATAAACTATCCAGTGAACATGGAGCCTATTAGATAAGGAAGGAAGATGAAAGATAAGAAGCAGACAGGATCTCATTCATGGAGGGTTTCCTAGTTGATGATTAAGAAGTATGGAATTTTACAAGGAAGCTGTAAGCCACCACATAACATGGATGAATCTTGAGGACATTATGCTGAGTGAAATTAGTCAGTCACAAAAGGAGAAATACTGCATAGGACCATTATTGTAAAAGATTAAGAAAAAGAACCCACCATAAAAGGGGGAAAAAAAATTCTTTGCTGGTTACTGGGATATAGGGGGTAGGTTGAAGGGAGGGAGGATTAGATGGAGCACAGGGTGGGGAATAGACACAGGCTATAGTTTGGGTACTGGGGGGCAGGGAGGGCAATACACACGAAGGGGGAGGGGAATAGAAGAACAAGGCTGATGGGAGAACAGTTAAGCAGGTTTGCATGGGCTAAGTGGGTCAGAGGTAAATGATGATGTATGCACAATCTTGGAACAACAAGGGCTCCAGGATCCAGAGATTGAGGCAAAAAAAAAAAGGAAAGAAATATGGAATTTTATTTTATGTGTTAAAGAAAACCATTGATGGATTTTAGCTAAGATGTAGTATAAATCCATTCACAGTTTTTAAAACCCTCAAAGAAAAGGGGAAACAAGAGTAAAAGAAAAAAAAAAAAAAAAGTTAAAAGATTATTTGCACTAAAAGTAAAAATTGAGAAAAGTGTCAGATACATGAGCAGAAGTCAAAAGGTATTGCTACTAGGCTTCCAATTTATTTAATAAACAGATTTATTCCAAACATGTTTAAGTATAACTCTGTGAGCAGTGGATGTTTGCAGACACATTCTCTCAATAATACATTGTCTTAGTCTCATTAGGGTGCCATCCCCCAAAAAAGTCCAATCCGAACAATGGTTTCTAAGAGGACCTGCTGGGCCAGTTAAATTCAAGGCAAAGAAGTCAGAAGGTTATGGTAACTGTATTTTTAGAATTCCAAAGGGGTCATCATGATAGAGTCTCTTAAAGGACACAGTATGATCACAGGAACTTACTAGAAACAAGTTTGCAGGTAATCGAAAACTTCATTGGTAATAAAAAGCCCATGAAAATCGTGCTGAGAATTTTTTTCTGATCAATAAAATACACTAACTTTTTCTTCAAAGGATTAATAGGGACTGTCCTATGAAAATTCAATGAGAAAGCCTACACTATCCACCCCACAACCCTTGTCTTACCCCTTCAGAGTCCTTTTTGTTCTCAAAATTCAAATAGCATTGAAAAGGACACCATTTGATTCCCTCAAAGTTACCCAAACTGCCATTTTAATAGTGTAAGTCAAAAAGCAGAAATCTTTAAGGAAAGGTTGCTGTTGTAGTTATTGCTAGGTGTCTTCAAGTTGGTTCCTAATCATAGTGACCCTATGTACAACAGAGTGAAACATTGCCCAGATCTGTGCCATAGTCACAACTATAGTTATGTTTGGGCCAATTGGTGCTGCCACCGTGTCAGTCGATCTCATTGAGGGTCTTACACTTTTTTTCTGATCCTCAACTTTACAAGGCATGCTGTCCTTTTCTAGGAACTGGTCCTTCCTGACAACTTGTACAAAGAACAAGAGGCGAAATTTCCCTTTCCTGTCTTCTAAGGAGCATTCTCTCTGCTTCTTCCAAGACAACTGACAATCCATGGTATGTTCAATATTCTTTGCTAATACCATAATTTAAAAGCACAGATTTTTCTCCAGTCTTCCTTATTCATTATCCAGCTTTCACATGCATATGAGGGAATTGAAAATACAATGGCTTGGGTCAGATAAACCTTAGTCCTCAAAATTACACCTTTGCTTTTTAAAACACTAGAGTTCTTTTGCAGCAAGTTTGCCTAATGCAATATTATTTCTTGACTGTTGCTTCAAAGGCACTGAATGTAGATCCAAGCAAATTGAAGTCATTGACAACTTCAATCTTTTCTCCATTTAACATGATTCTGTTTATTGGTCCAAATGTGAGGATTTTCATTTTCTTTATATTGAACTGCAATGTATACTGAAGACTGTCATCTTTGATTGTCGTTAGGAAGTATTTCAAGTCCTCTTTGCTTCCAGCAAGCAAGATTGTGTCATCTGCATATTGTAGGTTGCTAATAATTCTTTCTCCAATCCTGAAGTGTGGCTAGTGGGTTTGAACCACTGACCCTGTGCTTATTCTATAGTCCCACATCAGGACACCTTGCTCAATATGGAGACTGAGTAAGTATAGTGAAAGGATATAACCCTGACCCTCACCCAGCCTCATTTGAACTACTCATTATTCCCTTGTTCTGTTCTAATTCTATGTAGAGGTTCTGCATGAGTACAATAAAGTGTTCTGGAATTTCTGTTCTTCATAATATTATCCATAGTTATCTATGATCCATATAGTCAAATGCATAGATGCACAGTCAATAAAGCCTAAAATCTTTCTGGTATTATCTGCCTTCAGCAAGATCCATCTGTCATCAGCAACAGAACCCCACATTTGATGTCCTTTTTTGGTATCCAGATTGATTCTGACAGCTCCCTGTCGATGTACAACTGTGACTGTTTTTGAACGATCTTCAGCAAAATTTTATTTGTATGGGATATTAATGATACTGTTTGATGGTTTCCACATTCTGCTAGGTCATCTTTCTTTGGAATGGGAACAAATATGGATACTTTCCAGTCAGTTGACAAGTTAGCATATGGAATATATTCAAATTTCTTACATAGATGACTGATTAGCTCCAGCACTGTACCAGTTGATAAGACATTTCAATTGGTTTTCTGCCAGTTCCTGGAACCTTGTTTTTTGGCAATGCTTTCAGTGCACCCTGTACTTCTTCCTTCAGTACCATCAGTTCTTGATCATATACTACCTCGTAAAATAGTTGAACATTGACTAATTCTTTTTTATACAGTGACTCTGTGTATTCCTTCCATCTTCTTTATTGGGGGGTAACATGGGGATGCATAGATGAGTAGAAGTAAAATGTGAGGGTTAGGGTTGGCAAAAGGGCTAGTTCTAGGCTAGGCCTTGTTGTTGTTAGAAGCCTCTAAGTCAGTTCCAATTCAAAGTGACTCTATGCAAAACAAAATGAAACATTGGCTGGTCCTGAGTTAACGTCACAATTGTTGCTATGCCTGAGCCCCTTGCTGTTATCACTGTGCCAATATATCTTCTTCAAGGTCTTCCTCTTTTTTGCTGACCTTTCACTTTGCCAAGCATGATGTCCTTCTCTAGGGACTGAATACTCCTGATAACATATCTGAAATAGAAGAGACAAAGTCTCGCAATTCTGGCTTCTAAGGAACACTCTAACTTCTTTCCGCACAGACTTGATTGTTTTTCTGGCAGTCCATGGTGCTTTTAATATTCTTCTCCAACACTGTAACTCAAATGTACCAATTATTCTATGGTCTTTCTTATTTATTGTCCAACTTTCACATGCATATGAGGCTCTTGAAAATACCATGGCTTGGGTCAAGCACACCTTAGTACTCAAACTGGTATCTTTGCCCTTGAACACTTTAAAGAGATCTTTTGCAGCAAATTTGCCCAATGCACTATATCATTTGATTTCTTAACTGCTGCTTCCATTATTATTAACTGTGGATCCAAGCAAAGTGAAGTCTTTAGCAGCTTCAATATTTTCTCCATTTATCATGATGCTATTTATTGGTCCATTTGTGAACATTTTTGTTTTCTTTATATTGAAGTATAATCTATATAGAAGGCTGTGGTCTTTGATCCTCATCATTAAATATTTTAATTCCTTTTTGATTTAAGCAAAGAAGGTTTTATCATTTGCATATCTGCATACCATCTGCATATCGCAGGCTTTTTCCAATCATGATGTCATGCTCTTCTTCATATAGTCCAGCTTCTCAGATTTTTTTTCTCAGAATACCAATTGAATAAATATGGTGAAAGAATTCAGTGCTGGCACACTCCTTTCCTTATTTTAAACCCCTTGTTCTCTTCAAACAACTGCCTCTTTATCTATGTACAGATTCCTAATGAGCACACTTAAGTTTTCTGGAATTTCCATTCTTCGCTATGCTATCCATAGCTTGTCATGATCCACACAGTTGAAAGCCTTTGAATAATGAGTAAAGCAACAGTATACATCTTTTTGGTATTCTCTGCTTTCATCCAATATCCATCTGACATCAGCAATAATATTTCTAGTTTGACATCCTCTTTTGAATCCAACTTATGTTTCTGGTAGTTTCCTGTTGGTGTATTTTTGCAGCCATTTAAAATTATATTCAGCAAAATTTTACTGAATGTGATATTATTGATACTGTTATTAGTTTTTCTGCATTCCATTGGGTGGTCTGTCTTTGAACTGGGCACAAGTATGGATCAATTCCAATTTCATGGCGTGGTAACTGTCTTCCAATTTCTTGGCATATGTTAGTAAGTACCTTCAGTGCTGCATCAGTTTGTTGAAAGATTTCGATTTGCATTCCACCAGTTCCTGAAGCCTTGTTTTTCACCAATGCCTGTAGTGCAGCTTGGACTTCTTCCTTCATTACCAATGGATCTGGATCATATGCTACCTCTTGAAATAGCTGAATATTGACCATTTCTTTTTAGCACAGTGACTCTGTGAATACATTCGATCTTCTTTTATTGCTTTCTACATCATTCAATATTTGATCCAGGGAATCCTTCAATATTTCAAGTCAAGGTTTGCGTGTTTTCTTCAGTCCTTCCTGTTTGAGAAACGCTGAGTATATTCTTCCCTTTTAGTTTTCTAATATCTGGTCTTCATACGTTTCATTATAATACTATACTTTGTCTTCTCAAGTTGACAGCACTTAACAACAACATAAAAAGATACTGAGTCAGAAAGAGGTTAAGTATCAGGACTAAGTCATACAAACAGTAGGTGGCAGAGCTGGTATTTGAATCCATGAGACACACATTTAATCATACAATGAGTTTCTTTGTTCTAAATCAAGTTTGGAGGCTTAATTTACATATAGCATAATTACCCCTTGTAAGTAAAATTTGACTAATCTATGAAAATGTGTAATTAGCACTCTTGAGACATAGTTAATTATCCCTACTACAGGGTCACTATGAGTTCGAACCAACTCCACTCCACGGCACATAACCACCACCAACACCACTCCACCCTGGTCCCCCTAGCTCTAAGCAAACACTAATGCATTCTCTATTACCATAGTTTAATCTGGCCTCCTCTGCATTTTTATTTAAAAGAAATCATATGGTATATATTCTCTTGTGTCTGGCATCTTTCACTTAATATAAATATTCTAAATAGAAATATAAAAGATTCTACCATGTCATCATATGGATCAAGAGCTTCTTTCTATTATAGAATAGCATTTCATTACATGCAAATAACACAACTTTCTACCCATGAGCATTTGATGTTTTCCCTAGAATTTGGTTACTTTCAATAAAGCAGCTAGTAACATTTTATACTAATCCTTTTTTAAATTATTGTGAACTTAAACCATCATTTCATTGTAACAATTACAATCTCCTCCTTGCATCTTCATTCAACAGTATTTGCTTCCATTCCCTTTGGGGTTTTTTTGTTGTTGGGGGGGAGGGGTGGTATATACACAAAAACACTCAGGCATACATGATAATTTAAACAACAAAAGGGGGCATTCTGCAAGCATGCATCCTTGTTGCCAGCACCCAGTCAGTCCCTCTCTTTCCATGAGTCCAGAGTCCTCAGCTGTTCCTTCTCTCCGTGTCCTCATCTCTGCCTCCATTTCTGGTGTCACTGCATCTCTGGATAAGGTCCCGCATTCCGCTTGTATTCTACTTCCTTGATGGTCTAGGGTCCCCTATTTCTGGACTGTAAGATTAACTATTTCTCCATTTTTATTACAAAACTTCTACCTTTACAGTTGTGACAATCGCAATTAGTCATGATAACAATTACTATCGAATCATATATACTAGTCCTTTTAAAAACACATTTTTCTTGGATATATAGCTAGGAATGAAATTGTTAGATAACATGCATCATTTTATAAGAAATTGTTAAACATTTTTCTAAAGTGATTACATTATTTCACATTCATATCAATGATGTATGAGAATTCCATTCAGCCCCCATCTTTGTCAACATTTGGTATTGTCCATTAAATTTTAGTCATTCTAGTGTGGGTATAATTTGCATTTTCATGTTGAACATTTAAAAAATTTCCTTATTGACTACTAATATTTTATCTTTCTACTTTTCCCCTTATAAAAATTTATTCATGTGTCTCGTTACTACAACTCCTTTGTCAGACACAGACACACACACATACATACATATTTTTAAAAATAATAAAAAAGCTAAACTAAACTGACTGCCATTAAATCAATTCCAACTTAGAGCAACATTTTAAGGAATTTCTGAGGCTATAAATCTTTATGGGAGCAAAAAGCCTCATCTTTCTCTGGTGGAGAGACTGGTGGGTTTAAACCACTGACCTTGCAATTAGCAGTCCATTACTTACCCTTCAGCAATACTAGGGCTCTGTGTTCATATATATCCTAAATGTTTTCTCCCAATATTTGTCTTATCATTTTCTTAATGCTATCTTTTGAAAATCAAATGGCTTTAATTTCAACAACGTTCAATTACTCTTTTTTTCTTTTTTAGCTAGTAGCTTTTTTGTACTAAAAATAACTTTGTTTTTGTCCCATGGTTGAAAACATGCTCTCCAATGCTTTCTTTTAGAAGTTTAGTTTTTATACTTACGTCTATGATGAATCTCTAGTTAATTTCTTTATAAGGTGTGAGGAAATAATAGAGGTTTATGTTTCTTTTCTATTGGATAAGAAATGGTTCAAGCACCATTTGTGAAAAGATTATCTTTTATGCATTCTATTGACAACTTTGTCAAAAATTAATTGCCATATACATATGGGTCAATATTTGGACTTTATTTTCTGTTCCATTGATAATTATGCCCATCTTTATGTGAAGGAGTTCTGGTTACACAGTGACTAAAACTTTCAGGTGCTAACTGAAAAGTCAGGGGTTCAAACTCATGAGCCACGCTGCAGGAGAAAGATGCATCAGTCTGCTTCTGGGAAGATATACAATCTTGGAAACCCTACGGGCAGTTCTACTCGGTCCTATAGTGTCACTATGGTCAGAATAAACTCAATTGCAGTGAGTTTGATTTTGTCCTTATGCCAACTGGATAGTGTGTTGTTATATTCATATAATAAATCTTGAAGTCACATAGTATAAATCCTCAACTGTGTTCTTTTTTATTTAAAAAATAGATTTTATTTTGTAGAACAAGTTTGGATTTAGAGAAAAATTGAGAGGATAGCAGAAAGTCTGCATACACTACACCCAATTATGTTAGCATAGTCCACTTGCCACAATTAGTGAATCAATATTGATATATATTGTAGTAATGGCCAA
>NW_006408631.1:7585144-7586918 GCF_000296735.1 Chrysochloris asiatica
GCTGGAGAAGGATATCATGTTTGGTAAGGTGGAGGGTCAGAGAAAAAGAGGAAGACCCCATCGAGATGGATTAGCCAAGTGGCAGCATTGATGGACTCAAGCGTGCCAACATTAGTGAGGTTGTCCCAGGATCAGACAGTGTTTCATTCTGCTGTGCATAAGGTCGCCATGGGTCGGTACCAACTCGATGGTACCTAACAACAACAACAACAAAACATATCATGTTATATTGTTTATATAATACTCCATCCTGTAGGGTCACTAAAAAGTCCTCATAACATAATAAGTTACAAGTTGGACTGCTAACTTCAAGGTCAGCAGTTCAAATGCACCAGGTGTCCCATGTGAGAAAAATGAGGTTTTCTGCTCCCATAAAAACTTACAGCCACAGTCACCTTCTACAGGGTCATTATGAGTCAGAACTGACTTGACAATGCACCATGACTATCACTATGAGTTGAAAACAACTCAACAACATACAGGAACAACAGTCAAATATTTTTTTTAAGGTTACCCTTCTATTGGAATGTGTCTGATTTTTTTTTTTTTTTCTTACAATTAAACTGTAGTTACAGGGTTTTGGGGGGGAAAATTACCGAAGTGCCATTTTCATCATATTTATCAAGACGATTCATTGCTACCAATGTTGACCTAAAGATAGTGTTTGCTAGTTTTCTCCACTGTAAAGTTGCCTGTCTTTTTTAACCCTCTTTCCATACCATACTGTACTCTTTGAGACAAGACAATATGCACAGCCCACATTTTTGAGTGTAGAGTTATACTCTGCCTCCTTGAAAACAGAAAATATGCATAGGTGATAGGAAATTTTTCTGCAAAGGTGCTTGTCTTTTCTCCCCACATATTTATTTACTCTCTCTTTTTTGTATTATAATGAGTTCATAGGTATTTATTTTATAACTTGGAGTATAATTTAGTTGGTCAAACTTAGTTGCTCAAATTTCTGCATTGGGCATTGGATACTCTTCCCTTAAGTTCCTAATTAGGCATCTAACTGCTAGGTTGGTGGTTTAAACCCATCAGCTGCATCATGGGAGAAAAATAAAGCTGTCGGCTCCCTAAGGAACCCTATATAAGGTCACTATGAATTGACTTGATGGCAATGGGCTTACGTTGGTTTATTATCAATTAATATACTTCTTGATATGAAGGATTGTAAATATTTTAGGTACAGCAATTTCAGGGTGGCTGGATAAAGTCTTAGAAGAAGCAAAAGAATTTCTTAGACACCTATTCCATTAAAGGTAACAGAACAAGGTCATTTTATATACTATATAAGTGTATTATAACAACTCCATTTGCAAATGTGGAAACTGATGTCTAAGGGGACAGGCAGCTCCTCAAAATCACATAGCAGTGAATGGTGGTACTGTATGAGAGACATTTCCTTACACTAAAACATTATTCATTATTTATTTGAAATTAAAATATAACTGAACATCCTATATTTCACTTGTGAAATCTGGCAACCCTGATTCAGGACAATCTGGCCACATAAACTGCTCTCCTTCTGCCCCATAGTGTATATACAGTACATTTGGGGACATGTGAGAATCCAGAAAACATTTTCTACACATTCTCTAATCTAATATTAATATATAAATGTATTTGTACATGCTTATATACATAGGAAGGAGCTCTGGTAGCGTAGTGGTTACCACTCGGGCTGTGAACCGCAAGGTCAGCAGTTCGAAACTACCAGCTGCTCCGCGGGAGAAAGATGAGGCTTTCTACTCCCATAAAGATTTACACCCTC
>NW_006408631.1:7587018-7594390 GCF_000296735.1 Chrysochloris asiatica
ATGTAATGTAGGTCTGAGAATGAGAAAGGACTTACTTTTTTGGTACAGTTACATGTACCTTTAAGAAACTTAACCTTTTGCTTCAATCAACTGTCACCAGATTAGAACTTTTTCCAAACCAATGTCTCCATTAAATGTTTAAATTGTTTTTGTGGCACTTAAAAATGAAGTCTAAATATCTGGGGGAAAATAGATACAATGTCTTGTTACATTTGATGTTCTCAGTCTCTAATTTAAAATATCATATTAGTAAGACTAATGACGAAATTGCTCTCTCTCTCTCAAGGCAGAAAAACTCTCTCAGTACTCTACAAGAAATAATTATCATCCTTACTTGCAATCAACCCTCAGAGTAAATTTAAATTCTTAATGATAAGCTTCAAGGTTTTATGATAGCATCTTTTCTTCTTCTAGTCTCATAGTCTTGATAATTATGAACTAGTACTCTAACATGTTCCCTGTTCTATATTTTAATATGCTAGTGTATTCCTATTTCCTACATTAAGGGCTTCATGTGCCTTTTAGTTTTTTAAGTAGGAAAAATCATAAGCACTCTTAGAAATTTAGAATAGTTTGTAAGTTTGGAGTATGAATGAGATTTCTAACATGATACCAAAGTAAAGACAAGTAAATAAAGGAGAAGGCTGATAGATTTACTGTACAAAAATGTAAAACTTCAGTGTAGTTTTTAAAAATTACAAATGCAAATACCAATTGGGTAAAATACTAGCATACGTACTATTAAAAGTTTCCAAACTATTCATTGACTAATTATTTTTTTCTATATTTTAAACCACACAACAGTGTATATATTATTATTTTTATCAACATATTAAAAACACTTCTGTTCTTTTCATTTTTTTTCTTTGAGGGTAAATAAAAAAGTATTGCTTTAGATGAACAGATTTATTCCAAACAAAATGTGTTTAACTACATCTCTGTGATCAGTGGATGGTGGCAAGTTCTTTGTGCAATTCATTTGACTTACTATCATGTTGTGAAGTGCCATCAAGTCAGTTCTGACTGACAGTGATCCAGTATACCATTTCCCAGGCATGGCTAGTGGGTTTGAACCTCTAACCTAGTGGTTGGCAGTCCAGTGCTGATCCTACAGTTCCATTCCAGGCCTCCTTATTCTCATTGTTGTTGTTTGGTGTTAACTGCCATTTAGTCAATTCAGACTTATAATGACCTTGGACAGGTTTTCTGAGGTGTGACTGCTGGGTTTGAACTGCCGACTTTGTGGCTAGCAGGTCAGTGCTTAACCTACAAAGTTCCTTTAAAAATGTTCAATCAAAACAGTGGCTTTCAAGAGATCTACTGGGCCAATTAAAGTTAAGGCAGAGAGGTCAGCTCAGAAGATTAGGGCAACTATTTTGGGGAGATTTTAAAAGGACAATTTGATAGTTATGAAGGATACAGGATGATCATGTGTGTATTATAAAGTTGTTGTTGTTTTTAAAACTTTTATTGTGAATTGAGTGATAGTTTACATGGGAGAACACCAGCCTGACACTCATCCTATAATATTTTGTTTTATTACAATGATTACAATGTCTTTCATGCATCACCATTCAACAGTATTTCCTTCTATTCCCTCTGTTTTGTTTTGTTTTGATGTACACAAAAATACTGAGGAATATATAATAATTTAAACAACCAAAGGACACATTCTGCAAGCCAGCCTCCTGACCACCAGCACACAGCCTTTCTCTTTCCATGAGCCTAGAATCCTCAGCTGCTCTATCTCTCCATGTCATCATCTTTGCTTTCATCTCTGGTATTGCTGCTTTTCTGGATAGGGTCCGATATTCCGCTCATGCTCTTCTTCTTTGATGATCCTAGGGTCCTCTGCTCCTGGAATGTAAGATTAACTACTCCCCTCTTTATGTTATAAAACTTCTACCTTTACAGTTGTGACATTCACAATTAGTCTGATAATAATAGACTTAATATCGAATAGTAAAATTCTTATCCCCATCTCCTTTCACTACACTTGTCTTCTACGAGATGGAAACCATTCAGTAGGGAGTCTACCTTTCCCCGCACACTCTGAAACTAAACTTCTTCTTGAAAACTTGTAAGCCAGCTACTTCATGCCTTTATAGCCCACTAATTTTAGGAGCTCTGGTAGTGTGATGGTTATGAATAGGGCTGCTAACCTCAAGGTCGGCAGTTTGAAACTACCAGGCATTCCATGGGAGAAAGATGAGGCTATCTGCTCCCATAAAGATTTACAGACTCAGAAACCCTGTGCAGGGTCACTATGAGTCAGAACCAATGGTACTTAACAATATTTTAGGTAGCCAATGTCTAAGTTGCCCATCCCCATCAACCCTTTGTACCGAGGAGATAATTTGATCCTTGATGTGAAGACTCCTTCCCTCTCAGTTGGTATTTTGATCAACTACATCCATAAGTATAGTTCAAGATCATCAAATTGTAGTGATTTACACTTGTTTCATTTATCTTTATCTTCCTCTGTTCAAGTTCTGATCATCAAGCCATTGAAGCTAGTAACTGGTCCCTCCTCACAATATGGCCAAAGTATGAGAGATGAAGTTTGGCCATACTGTCCTCCAAGGAGCACTCTGGCTGCACTTTTTCCAAAAAAGATCCATTTCATTTGTTCTTTTGGCAGCCCATGGTATTTTCAATATTTTCCTCCAGTACCATAAATCAAACACATCAATTCTTCTATGGTCTTCCTTATTCACTGTCCAGCATTTGCATGCATGGTATTGAAAGTACTATGGCTTGGGTCAGGCACACCTTAGTCCTCAAGCTGACATCTTGAGGTCAAATGGGTACATCTGCAAATTTGGGCATTCTTATGTGTCTCCCTTCACTTCATATCAGTTAGATGCTTCACTCTCGGCTCTAGACCTCCATGGCTAGGTCCTTGTCCATGGGCTTAAGAGTCCTTAGGTCTCACCACACTTTGTACCAACCAGCCCTTCCTCATGTCTCTCTCAACTCCAGGTTGACGGAAGTCTATGGAATATGGTCTAACTCAACCCATATCTTCATTGCTGCCTTTCCACCTCTTCCACATGTCTGCTTGTATGTTCCTTTTGAGTTTCAGTCTTGGAGGGGTGTTTGTCCTCAAGGGATTTAAATGATTGCTGTACTTGATTGCTCCCTGGTGAACAACTTGCTTATTCTTGTAGTAGCCAATCAGACTGTCATTTTTTATTTTCAATTTTCCCACTGGTCTTTTATGTGTGTTTATTATAAAGTTTTAAGAGAATTAAGGAGTTCTGGTGTGACACTGTGAGTTAATGCACTGGACTGGAAGATCGTTTGAACCACAAAGTTGGCAGTTCAAGCTCAACAGCCATTGTTCAAAAACCTTATACATGATTGCTATGGGTCAGAACTGAGTCAATGGCACTTAACAACAATAGCAAGAGAAATGAACACTGCATTGGTGTGAAAAAGGCCATGAAAATTCCATGTAGGATAATATCCATATGCCTACAAGTAGTTTCCCAGCCTGGTAATTCTTCAAGCGTAGAGATGGCTATTTTACATGAATTTCATTGTGAAACCTTATCCCATCCAAGATAAAACCCTGATCTTTCCCTGCAGATGTCTTCAGGTTCCCAACACTCAATAAACATTGAAAAGGAACATGGATTGAATTCCTCAAGGATGCAGAATTCTTTAAGGAAGGGTTAAAGAGATGGAAACTCCACTTTTAGAAGTGAATAGACCTAGATGAAAGATATGTTGAGAAACAATAGCTTCACATTTAGATATTTTTTGTTTGATACAGATTTCTATAGCTTAGTAGTAATATATTTTTACTTAATCTCTTATACGGTGCATAATAGCCTTTATAATGTGTGTAATTTAGCAATGTTTGTGAGAATTTTTCCATGTCTTTAAATGGTTCTACTATTCATTTCTTAATTCATTTAACTAATACCCTGTTGTTATTTAGATTTCATCTAAAATTTCTTTTTCTAAATAATACTCTGATGGATATCCGAGTTCTTAATACTTTGTGTGAGCTTATTATTTCTAGTGAGTCCTGGTGTGATGCTGTAGGATAAGTACTGGACTGTTAACTTCAAGGTCAAAGGTTCAAACCTACCAGCGGCTCCTTAGAAATCCTATGTAGGGTCCCTGTGAGTCAGTTATCAACAACAGTAAAGATAAAATCCTAAAAATAAAACAAATGACTTACATTTTGAAACCTTTTGCTCATATGCACATTTTCAGAGCTTTTTATAAAAATGACCATATTCTCTTCAGCTGTATACATTTATACATTTTAGGAGGCTGGCCGTACAACAGTTCAGTGCTCAGTGGTGATTTAAACTCCTTTAGTAATTCCATGAAAGAAATATCTGGGGATTTCCTCCTGTAAAGATTACAACCTAAAAAACACTACGGGAAAGTTCAACTCTGTCACATGGAGGCTGCTATAAGTTAAAAATAAACTCAATAACACCTAACAACAACCAGAAATGTTTGAGAATGTCACTTCTCCCTCCTCTCAACAACACAATGTTATAAAAAATATTTGTGAAAAATCTTTGCCAGAAGAAAAATATGGTATTTTTTTATATAAAAAAATTATTCCACAACAAATGAAAATGAAATTTTCTCCTGTGTGTGTAATCTTTTTATTTAAATGCAGTACTTAGATGCTTTCCCACCTTTCCCAAGGTTTTACCTCTTCCCTATTGATTGCAAAAGTTCCCTCTGTTTTATGGATTGTTTATTAGGTCTGTGGCAATTTCCCCCTCAACTTGACATCAAGTTTAATTCTGATTTCAGAAGATTTCTCTTCACTTTTGTAAATATTATATATGTACCTACATATATATACATAAAGATAAAATAATGAAATGGTCTAATCTCTAGTAAATTGTCCTTTGATTCTTGACTGTTGGTAAATCTAAGAAAATCTGCTTTACTGGCAGAGAGTAATGATTATAGTAAATTAAGGAAACAAGTTTAAACAAATAAGTGCTTAGTCAGACTCTGCCTAACAGAAGCTGTTGCCTCAGCACACACAATCCTCATATGTACTTCAGGGAGTCTCAGTGCACTAGAATGTCCTGTTTACTGACCCTTGAGAAAACAGTAAGTATAATAGTAACAGACGATGTCTAGGCTTTTATACTTCTTTCACAGGGAGAAGCTCATTTAACACTAGAAGTTTGTTGATACTGTTCTCACCTTGCAAGTGCAGAAGAAAGCTTTATAACTTTCCCAAGGACACTCTGGTAGTGAGTGGGAAGCCATGACTAGTATATACATGCAATTCTTTCCACACTGAGTCTCATGCTTTTATTTGACAAAACTATTTTCTCAATGCTAAAAAGCTTTTAAAATGTGTTACTTTAAGTTAGCATAAATGATTAGAAGTAAAATAAAAATCTCTGGATAATATGGGAAAAGTGGAGTTAGTACAAATATATGGAAAACTAACCTTATTTTTAAAATGCTGTTGTCATAGGCTTCTACTTGTCTGTCAGTTTGTCAGACTGTGGTAGCTCGTGTGTTCCTATGTTATTGGAAGCCATACCACCAATATTTTAAATACTATCAGTGTCACCCATGATGGATAGGTTTCAGCAGAGCTTCCAGATTAAGACAGACTAGGAAGAAGGAAACGCAGAGCACTTCTGAATGGTTGTTGCTATTGTTGTTAAGTACCATCGGGTAGGTTCTAACCCATAGTGACCATGTATAGGGTTTCTGAAAAGCAGAAACTGCCAACCTTATGGTTCAAACCAACTTTGCAGTTCATCACATTAATCCATAGTGTCATACCAGAACTCCTGGAATATTTTTTGATATAGTGCCAGGAGATGAGCCCCTTAGAAGGCACTCAGAATATAACTGGGGACAAGCTGCCTCCTCAAAATAGAGTTGACCTTAATGATGTGCATAGAATAAAGGTTTGCGATCTTCATTTGCTGATGATGCACAACTCAAAATGAGAGAACTAGCTTCTAGCATCTACTAACATTTAGAACATGAAATGTACAAAATATGAGTCCAGGAAAATTAGAAGTTATTAAAAATGAAATGGAATGAATAAAGATCAATAGCCTGGACATTAGTGACCTGAAATAGACTAGTTTTGGCTATTTTGAATCAGACAATCATATGGTTTACAATGCTGGGAATGACAAACTGAAGAGGAATGGTGTCACATTCATCATCAAAAACAGCATCTCAAGATCTCTCTCAAAGCACATTGCTGTCTGTGGTAGGATAACAGCCATATACCTACAAGGAAGACCAATTAATACCACTTCTGTTCAAATCTATACAATCACCAAAACCAGTGATGATGAAATTGGTTGAACATGCATTCAAGATGCATCAATAATTGCTGGTAAATGAAACACAAAAGTTGGTAAAAAAAAAAAAAAAAAGGAAGGGTCAATAGTTGAAAAATAAGACTTTGGTGGTAGGAATCCTACAAGACAAGTGATTAGTTCATTATAAATACTTTTCCAACAACCTAAAAGGCACCTATACAATTGGACCTCACCAGATAAAATATACAGATATAAAATTAATTACATCGGTGGAAGAATCTACAGAGAAGCTTAATATCACTAACCAAAACAAGGCTATGGTCAGAGTGTGAAACAGAACATCAATTACTCCTATGCACGTTTAGGCTGAAGTTGAAAAAAAATAACATTAAAATAAGTCCACTAGAGTCAAAATATGACCTTGAATATATCCCACCTGAATTTAGAGAGTATCTCAAGAACAGATGTGATGCATTCAATGTTAAGGATTGAAGACCAGAAGATTTGTGGGATGACACCAACACAATCATTCATGAAGAAAGCAAAAGGTCATTAAAAACACAGAAAAGAAAGACCAAAATGGATATCAGAAAAGACTCTGAAACTTGCTCTTGAACATAGGAAAGCTAAAGCAATGGGAAGAAATGAGGAAGTAAAAGAGCTGAATAGAAAATTTCAATGGAGAGTTTGATAAGACAAAGTCAAATACTATAATGAAATGTGTAAAGAACATGAGTTAGAAAACCAAAAGGGAAGAATACACTCAGCATTTTTCAGGCTGAAAGAATTGAAGAAAAGACCTCAAGCCTTAGGTTGCAATACAGAATGATTCTATGAGGAAAACATTTAATAATGCAGAAATCATCAAAACCAGATGGAAGGAATACACAGAGTAACTATACCAAAAAGAAATGGTCTATGCTCCATTTCAAAATATAACAAGCACATGATCAAGAATCAAAGATAACAGGAAAAGAATACCATTTACAATAGCCACCCAAAGGATGAAATATCTAGGAATAAATGTAACCAGAGAAACAAAAGACCTATACAAAGAAAATTACAGAACACTACTACAAGAAACC
>NW_006408631.1:7598310-7617302 GCF_000296735.1 Chrysochloris asiatica
AGATAGTACCCATTTACCTGGCATCAATGACTGAATGATCAGAGCATGACTAGAGGAAGAAAGAAGATGAGAAAAAAAAAAAGGAGTAACCCATTACAAGTGCATGAACTTGAATTATGCTTGTGGATACAGTATGACAAAGGAGTGGACAAATCTCTACAGTAAGGATCATTCCCACCCCCTTGGTACACAGGGATGATAGGGAGGGGGTACATAGACATTAGCTACCCAAAATGGGGGGACTACAAAGGCAAGAAGTGACAGGCTTAAAAGTTTTCAATAGGGGACCTAGCTCCACAGGATATAGGGAAAGGTAGAATCTCCACTGAATTATTTCCAACCTGTCTGGGTGAGTTTGATAAAAGGTGAGGGGGAAAGGACTCCTGTGGTTCAATAGGGAATGATTGATATCAGGTCTGGCAGTGAGTGTTGGAAAGATAAATGTAAATGTTTGGTAACAAAAGGAGGGGAGTGGCTGATTTTGCAGTCCAGGAGTGGAGATCCCTGGAACCATCAAGGGGAAAAAGGGAAGTGTGAGACCCTGTGGGGGAGGCAGTGACACTAGGGATGGAGTCAGAGACAGAAGGAGTGGCTGGAGACTCTGGACTCAGGGAGGGAGAGGGGCTGTGTGCTGGTGGCTGGGGGACAGGCATGTGGGATGTACCCTTTGGTTATTTGATGATGCATGCAGGGAATTGTGATCATTGTAGTGAAACAAAATACGATAGGATGAAAGTAAAGATAATGTTAACCCGTGTAAACTAACACATAATTCATAATAAAAACTTTAAATAAAAGAATCAAATGTACTGAAGGAAAAAGTCCAAGCTTCCCTGAAAGCATTGTGAAAAGCAAGTCTTCAGGAACTGATGGAAAACAAATTGAAATCTTTCAACAAACAGTTACAGTGCTGAAGGCACTCACTCATCTATGCCAAGAAATTTGAAAGACAACCACCTTGCCACATTATTGAAAGATATTTGTGCCCATTCCAACAGTGCCATCACCTCTCTAATTTTTAACTACCTTCAGAACATACAACATTTTTGTGCATATCCTCAGAGGTGTCAAATCTTCAATCTTAAAGAGTACATTTGATTTTTGAAACATTAAATAGTTATCACAGATAAAACTTTATGGATATGTGATAAAATTAATAATGTCACTTGACACTAGAAAGTTAAATATGATGCCAATCATGCAAATCTAGTGTCTCTCTGAAAAGACAGGCTTGCCTACATTTTTCATAACCAGCCCACCACAGCTGTGCTTATCATTCCCTCCTCCCCCTGGTCACTATTTTCATCAGTACTATCACTTAGTAAAGGTTGCAAACTTTTGAGAATGGAAATGTTCATATATGACAGTCTCTAGTTTATACATTAGCACTGTTGTTGTTAAGTGTCACTGGGTTGATTCCAATCCATAGCGGCCCTGTATAGGGTTTCCAAGGAGTAGCTAGTGAGCCTGAACTGCTGATCTTGCAGTTCAAACAACTTTGCAGTCTGATGCATTAGCCCACAGCACCACACATTAACACTAAAGTAAATCAATTTAATGCTAGTCAAATTGTAACATTCCAATATATATATATATCTTTGCCTGAATGACATGCTCTAATGTTGTTGTTGTTGTTGTTGTTGTTAAGGGCCGTCGAGTCAGTTCCAACCCATAGCGACACTGTATGGGGTTTCTGCAGAGCAGCTGGTGAGCTTGAACTGAAAGCATGCTCTAATAGTGGATGGTATATTATTAAATATATACTTACATTTGGTGTTTTTTCTATAATGGAGAAAATCCTATTTCCAAAATTTACATTCTTATTGTTAAGTGCCATCCAATCATTCCTGACTCTTGGTGATCCCATGTAGGGTTTCAAGGAGTGACTCATGGATATGAACCAGTCCAGTATTTATCCTACAGCACCACACCAGAACTTCACATCAGGACTACCTTAAAATTAAGATCTCAGTGTAGAAAGTCTACTTACAGCTAATTTAAAACATCATATGATATTATGCTCCCACCAATCAGTTAATGACATTACCCTCTGGACATAAAGTACTAATTACTGTGCACTTCATTAAAAGATAACACAAAATAACAAATTTCAGTCTTCCTGAAATTTGAAATTAATAAGCATAACAAGTACTGGTTATATTTTGAGTCATTTTCTAAAATTTGTCATACAATTTTTTTATTTTTTTATTTTTTTGCTTTTGAATTACCAATTGTGCCAAATTAAGAAAGGAGTTCTTTTTGTAGTTTATCAGAACTCAACGGAACATTGTACATATTACAATCTGTCCCAGAAGGAAGTATTTTTCCTAGGTATCCCCCATAGTACTCCATCGTAGTGTACTGTACTTTCCTACTGCTCTTCCATCAGATTTAAAACTCCCTTGAGGATGAAAGTATGACAAACTCAATCTTTTGTATTTTCAGTAATATGGCTGGTGTTCAGCATGCATTCAATAAATCCTGAATTGTTTTAGACTCACCTATCTTAATTCCTATCTTATTGTCAGAAGGGACCAGTCGCTGAAGAAGGATTATCATGTTTGGTAAGGTGGAGGGTCAGAGTTAAAGAGGAAGACCCCCAGCGAGATAGATTGGCAAAATGGCAGCATCAACGGGCTCAAGAGTGGAAACAATTGTGAGATTGGCCCAGGACCAGGAAGTGTTTTGTTCTGTTATGCATAGGGTCGATATGAGTCAGTACCAACTCGATGTCACGTAACAACAACAATATCTTAATTTTTAGAAATGCCTGTACATGCTCTTTTATCCAAATTTCACTTGAAGTTTCACTTGCTGAATACCCATTTTGAGTTGTCTTGGAGTCTAAATATTTGAATGTCATACCAAAGAGAAAAGAGATGAGGGAATAAAGAAAAAAATTTTAAACTGAGAGATTGTAGAGAAGTAGGCAATACTCAGAAATTTAATTTGATGTATATTAGCTGAATCTTAAAGTAATTTTTAAGAACCAAAATAAATTTTCTTATTCTCTAAATGAGTACAATCAAGGAATAGACAAGATAGGATTAAGGAAAGATGAATGTGATATGGCTGAAGTATCTGAAAATAGTGAAATGCTAAAGTTGGTCTCCTAGAAATTCTTAAATTACACCATACTAGCCCACCAAGTGATACCAAAATCTTATTTGAAAAAAAATCAAAATTGTTTTTTCATAAACATCTTTGGTAAAATGAAAATGTTATTCTTGTTGTTAAGTGCCATCCAACCACTTCTGACCCATAGCAACCCTGTATGGGTTTCCAAGGAGCAGCTGGTGAGCTTGAACTGACAACCTTGCAGTTCAAACGACTTTGTAGTCCAACTCATTAACTCACAGCACCACACCAGGACTCCAAAATAAAAATAGGTACTATTAAAATAATGGGAGATCCCTGGTGGTATAATGGGTTACACATTGGCCTGTTATTCACAGGGTTGGAGGTTCAACCTCCAGCCGCTCCTCAGAAGAAAGATGAGACTTTTGCTCCAGTAGAGATAAACACCCTCTGAAAGCCTATACAAGGTCACTAACCCTATACAAAGTCACTATGCATCAGAACTGACTCCACAGCAAACAGCAACAACATTCAAACGATAATAACCATTATTATATACATATACAACTTGTTGGGGTTTAGGCCCAGAAGGGAAAGCCTTGTGCATACATAGTAATTGAGAGGCCGTAAAAATCACCAGCAATCAGCCTGAGAGACATTAGTTTATTACAGGAAAGAAAATAAAAGAGATGGTTTGCCAACAGAGATACTTACTAACTAGGACATAGACAGCTGTCTCCAGTGGTGGTCAGCTGAACTGTGAAGTTTTCCATGCAAGGGGATGGGCTAGGGTTTTTTTATATCATGGGGCTTCCCATGAGTTAGGGCAGTTAAGGATGGTGTGTGTAACATGGAAAAGACAGGAAAACCATAAGATGCAGGGCTGCCTACTCATTCCTAGAGATCTAAGAGTTTTAGTATGCGCAGAGGGAAAAGAAGTGTGTGGGCTCCCTCCTAGCATACACATATCTAAAACATGAGAACAAGGAGTTTGGTATACATAGTTGAATGCAGCCTTGAGGGCAAGGAACTCAAGGGAGTAAAACCACCAGGAGATGTATTGGGCCCAATGGTAGTGATGTAAACTGTATCCCAGTTACTGGGTTCAATGGGCAGGCATTTGTAAATGATGCTTGGGATGCAAGACTGTTCTTATGTTCATCCACCTGTCCAACTGTAGTATAGGTTGGACCATCCATGAGACCTACATGCTCAGAGCCAGCCCTAGTGTTGTCCTGTATACCCAATCACAAAGAGGAGTTAATTGAAATGGCTTGGAGCCATGCTTATTGTGGGGGCCTACCTATATTATGGCTGTGATTGGCAGTGGGTCTCTCTATACCCCATGAGGCCTCATGGTTTAATTGGATGCAACCACTGACAGCCACCGCTGACCACTCTACACAGCATAACCCTGAGGATAAGTAGAATTAATTTGCTCCCTTACCATATGGAATACACAGGAGTGGGTATAGCTTCCTGACTGGAGTTGTACGGAACAATTAGTTGAAAATGTTGGGAAATGACTCATAGGCTTATCATACTACTCTGTCAAGCAGGCCCAGGCACTGGTGTTGGCAAGTGCAATGCTCCATGGAGTGCCAACAGTGGAGTTGTTGGGAAGCTCTCCACATGCCCAACCGTCCAATTGATTCTTCACATCTGCAATCATAGTGGCCCAACAGGCAAAAATATTACCACATACTCTAAGGATGGAAGGATAGAGAGTTGAGAGGTACCAACATAGATGCAAGGTTTTGACTGTGTAGGATGGAACCAAGGTGACACTTATTTGCCTACATCTAGCTCTATTCTCCAAGGTACCAGTGAACCAAACCATCAGTGGCCAATTTGCCATTTCCAGGAGAGTGGGACAATGGAGTTTCCTAGGGCTATGTTCTGTGGCAACAACAAAAATATATTGTTGGAATACCCAGGCACTGGCAAGGGACAGTTGTCCAGTGCAGAGACCTGAGTCCTCAAGGCTTTCGGTGGTCTCTGGATCAGTAATTTATAGGCACTGAGCTGAGTTTGTAGATATTCTTTGTCATACCATAGAGTTACTGGTAGACATCAGGTCCACTGATATAACGAATGGGTGTCGTGCCACAGGGTTTGTTTTAGGATTACGTTCATCAGCTCTACTAGTCTGACTGCAGTTGAGTTTTATGGGAGATGGAAGTGCCAAACAATGCCCTTACTATCTGCCTAATCTTGGATTTTGTGCCCCATTTTTCAATGCAGTCATCTAGCTACTTGTCCTACCAGCACTTGCTGTGTGACATGCAGCTGGCCCAGCTCATTAGCTTGAGCATATCCCAGTGGAGTAAGAGGGCTATGATCTGACGCATGAAAACAACAGTATCCATGCCCTGTGTTTAGGCCCAAATGTCCCTCCATAGCTCCAGTCTCCAGAGGGTTCATTAGTTCACTGGTCACTCCTGCTCTTTCCACTGTGTTAGCCATGATATTAGTCCTTTGTACACTGCCCAGTTGTCTGTGCACAGAACTATGGGGCTGTGCTCATGCATCAGTACCACCCAAGCAGTCTTCAACTCATCCTACTGGCTACTCTGCCTTGTACCATGGTTGATCCACATACTTTCTGTGGCTCGTTATGTGGCCATAGACATCCACTGTTTGGGGTTACCTTGAGCTGAGCCATCTGCATACCAGGCTTTCTCGAGAATTTGCCCATGCCCTCTTGTATGTGACTCTTCCATTGTGGGGAACCGGTCCAAGAATTTGGTGTAACCCAGCACTAAGAGGCTGTACAAGAGGATACTTCTCTGCTGTAAATATGCATGCCATTTGGACAATGTTATGGATTGGGCCACCCCCAACTGGGCTTAGCAAAGTTCTCACATAAAGTATCTATCCTATCCGTCTCTATACATGATTGATAGGGATGGGCAACTTAGACATTGACTACCTGAAATGTGGGGGTGGGGGGCAGGGGGCTATAAAGTGACTGGTTTATAAGTGTTCAAGTGGGAGTTTAGTTTCAGAGTGTGCAGGGGAAGGTAGAATCCTCACTGAACACTATTCATCTTGTCTAGACAGGTCTGGTGAAAGGAAATGGGGATAAGAATCTAATGATTCAATAGTGAATAATTATTATCATGACTAATTGCAACTGTCACAACTGTAAAGGTAGAAGTTTTGTAACAAAAAGAGGGAAGTAGTTAATCTTACAGTCCAGGAACAGAGGACCCTAGGACCATCAAGGGAGAAGAGCATGAGTGGAATGTGGGACCCAATCCTGAGAAGCAGCAACAGCAGAGATGGAAGCAGAGATGATGACATAGAGAGAAAGAGCAACTGAAAATTCTATATTCATGGAAAGAGAAAGGCTGTGTGCTGGTGGCCAGGATGTAGGCTTACAGAATGTGCCCTTTGATTGTTTAAATGATTATATATTCCTGAGCATTTTTGTGTACTTTCTCCCATATCCCCCCAAAAAAGAGAGGGAATAGAAGCAAGTATTGTTGAATGATGATGCATGGAAGGGATTGTAATCATTGCAGTGAAATGCTGAATGTAAAATGAATGGTCTCCCATGTAAACTATCACTCAGTTCACAATAAAAATGTAAAAAAAAAAAAAAAATGTGTGGGGTAATAGGACTAAAATATAATTGAAGTTCCTGAAATTATTTTCTAGATAAGACGTGGTTTAAAAATAAAAACATGTAAAAAAAAAAAAAAAATGTGTGGGGTAATGTGTTCGTACTGCTACAGGGGTTCTTTTTGTGATGTTTTCTACAAGCTGTAAGCTGTTGTACACTATAGAGTGTTGCTTTTCTAGAGGACTGTATCTGGTTTCTGCACCTTTTTATAGTTGAGATCAAAATCCTAACAGAATAAATCAATCCTGTTGCCACTGTCATGGCCCCAGCCATAGCCCTCCGGCTATCTGGTGATATTCAATTCACACTGCTTCCCAATAGCTAGGGTGCCAAGTTCTAGTGTGGCACTGCAAGATAATGCACTAGACCGTAAGGTTGGTTTGAACTACAAGGTCGGTGGTTCAAACTCACCAGCCACTCCTCAGAAACCCTATACAGGGTTGCTATAAGTTGGAACTGACTCGACAGCACTTAACAACAACAACAACAAATGGTCCCAAAAGCCTGCACCTGCTGTATTGCTACTTTTGTCTCAGTAAAGGACTGTTCCACCTTGGGATTCCAGTCCAAATGCTTCCTTTCTTTACTAGATGGTACAGGGGCACAAGATCTATGCCAAGTCGGGAATAAAGCGTCTCCAATACCCTAGCATCCATGGAATGTTTGCAATTCCTTTACTTTTATATGGCAGGGGTATGCTTTAACTTGACAATATAGCTTCAGGAACCACCTTTGTCTTACCCAACCACACAACACCCAAGAATTTGGCAGATGATCCATGGTCCTGTAACTTGGCATCATTGACAACATGCCCTTGTGAGTTTACTTGTTGTTGTTAAGTACCTTGGAGTCAGTGCCGACTCATAGTGACCCTGCACAGGGTTTCCGAGGCTGTAAAGATTTACAGGAGCAGAAAGCCTCATCTTTCTCCCGCTGAACCGCTGGTAGTTTCGAACTGCCGAACTTGAAGTTAGCAGCCCAATTCATAACCACTACACTACCAGTTTAGATGTGCTACTAAATGTGTTGTTACACGTTGGAGTAAGGAGAGAGGATCACAGGTTAACATAGCATCATCACTCTCTGTCTCCCAACATGATGGCCTCAGCAAAAAAGAATACAAAGGGAAAGACTATCTCCCTGAAAGACTTCCTGGCTGAGGATGGGGGTACCGGCGGAGGAAGCACCTATGTCCCCAAACCAGTCAGCTGAGCTGATGAAACAGATGACCTGGAAGGAGATGTTTCAACCACTTAGCATAGGAATGATGATGACATGTATAGAGCACCTCCAATTGACCGTTCTATACTGCCCACTGCTCCACGGGCTGCTCTGGAACCCAATATCAACCGGAGCCGTCTCCCCAAATCGCCACCCTACACTGCTTTTCTAGGGAATCTGCCCTATGATGTGACAGAGACTCCAGTAAGGAATTCTTTAGAGGATTAAATATTGGTGCAGTGCGTTTACCACATGAACTCAGCAATCCAGAGAGATTAAAAGATTTTGGTTATGCTGAGTTTGAGGACCTAGATACTCTGCTCAGTGCCCTGAGCCTCAATGAACAGTCTGTAGGTAACAGAAGAATTCGAGTGGATGTTGCTGATCAAGCATAGATAGGATAAAGACAGGGATGCTCGTTCTTTTGGCCGAGATAGAAATCGTGATTCTGACAAAACAGATTCAGGCTGGAGGACCCAACCTGCCACAGACAGCTTTGATGACTACCCACCTAGACAAGGTGATGATAGCTTTGGAGACAAATATCGTGATCATTAAGATTCAGACCGGTATCGTGATGGGTACCGTGATGGTCCCCGCCGGGATCTGGATCGCTATGGGGTCCGGGATCAATACGATGACCGAGGCAGCAGAGACTATGACAGAGGCTATGACACTAGAGTAGGCAGTGACAGAAGAGCATTTGGTAGTGGGTACCGAAGGGATGATGACTACAGAGGAGGTGGGGACCGCTATGAAGACCGATACGACAGACAGGACGATCAGTCATGGCCTCCAGAGATGATTACTCTCGGAATGACTATAGGCGAGATGACAGAGGTTTCCCCATCCCCCGCAAAGACCCAAACTGAATCTAAAGCCTCGGAGTGCTCCTAAGGAAGATGATTCCTCTGCTAGCACCTCCCAATTCAGTCGAGCGGCTTCTATCTTTGGAGGAGCAAAGCCTGTTGACACAGCTGATAGAGAACGAGAAGTAGAAAAGTGGCTACAGAAGGAACAGGAGAAATTTCAACGACAGCTGGATGAGCCAAAACTAGAACGGCGGCCTCGGGAAAGACACCCAAGCTGGCGAAGTGAAGAAACTCAGGAACGGGAAAGGTGGAGGACAGGGAGTGAGTCAATCGCAGACTGGGACCTCAACCACGTCTGGCAGAAATACACGAAGGAGAGAGAGCTAAAAGTCTCTGGAAAATGAAACCTTCAGTACGGAGCTAGAGTGCCACTCTCCAACCTCTAAGCCTCCCAAACCTGACCAGCCTCTAAAGGTAATGCCGGCTCCTCCACTAAAGCAGAGCGCTTGGGTGAAGTGAAGTTCTCATCGTCCTGCTCCATCTCATAGCTCAGACACAGAGCAGCAGTCCCCCACAAGTGTTGGGGGTAAGGTAGCTCCAACTCAAGCATCTGAAGAAGGACCAGCAAGAAAAGATGAAAACAAAGTTGATGGGATGAGTGTCACAAAAGGCCAAAATGGGAACTCCAGCCATGGTCCAGGAGATGGCGGGAACAAAGACCACTGGAAAGAGTCTGATAGGAAAGATGGCAAAAAGGATTTAGACTCCAGATCTGCACCTGAGCCAAAAAAATCCAGCCTCTAAGTTCAGCTCTGCAAGCAAGTATGCTGCTCTCTCAGTTGATGGTGAGGATGAAAATGAGGGAGACTACACTGAATAGACCTCTACATGCTGTGCTTTCTCCTAGTCTCTCCCCACCCTGGAACAGTCGAGAGCAAATCAAACCTCTATCCAGACACAACAAAAGAAAACTCACCATCTCCTGAACACCTTTCTTAACTTTTTTTCATGAAATGAAATGAAATTCTTTTGCATGCTGCTGCAGCTTTTAAAATATTGAACTGGGGAATCACCAACCAGATTCAGTAGCCAGAGAGAAAAAAAATGCAGCTTTTAAAGGAAAAGTTGTGTATTTTATGATACCTGTGTGATTGATTATTGCCTAGCAGCCTCTATTTAGCAGAAGTGTTAATGACAGTGAATTCAAGATATGGAATCTCCTTGGGCCGGAAGAGTGTAAGAGTTCTACCTTTTAATTTTTAACTATCCTATTGTGGTATATATGAATTCTGGAACATCTGAATACATTTTCCATCCGTGGAAAGGTAGGTAATAGTCTCTGAGGTGGTTTTAGTCTCCAGGAGGCTGCAAGTCCCTGGGGCCAGCCTAGAGGGAAATCTTTCATTTTTACCCTCCCAGGGGGTAGTAGGGAGTAAGTCTACAGGCCTTTGTGAAAGACTAGGACTGCTTGGTGACCAAAATAAACGGGAAAATCAGGACACTTTGGGAGGTGTTTCTTTTGTAACCCGTAGTAGGGAAATAGTATTATCTCCAGTAAACATATACATGAATGGTTTTTTTTCCCGGAGCAGGAATCACTTAGGGGTCATGGGAATTCCTGGGTCTTTTATGTGTCCTGGTTCTGCCCTTTCTAAACACTACCCTTCCCAAAAGTTCAAATGTATTCTGTGGAAACCTTGAAGCTTTAAAAGTGTGTTCACACTACTTCATTGTTACCTCTAGCTTCTATTTAAGTTACATGCACACTGATCTCGGCCACTGGGAGCTGTCAAATGAGGAATCACTGCTTTTCTCAAACAAGTTAGTTGACTCCTTGATGCCTTGACTGTCTCTCTACCCACCAGCTTGCTTCTGTTTCTTTGACCCCTTTTATAACCAGAAAACAATAGAATTAATGGTCTTGGGTAGTGAATGAGGGTAGATAAATTAGGACACTTAAATTGAGAATCTTTCTTAACAGCCTTCCTTGGCTTCAAAAATAAAAGAAAAAACATTTCCTTTTCTCCACTGATAGCCCACACCAATGTTTTGATTTATAATGTGGCCCAGACAAATGTGTGTGTTTATGTGTGTGTGTGTTGGGTTTTGTTTTATTGTTTGTTTTTGTTTTTATTAACTTCCCTTGAGAGAAT
This sequence comes from Chrysochloris asiatica, assembly GCF_000296735.1. Classification (NCBI taxonomy): domain Eukaryota; kingdom Metazoa; phylum Chordata; class Mammalia; order Afrosoricida; family Chrysochloridae; genus Chrysochloris; species Chrysochloris asiatica. Next base: position 7,609,203 of record NW_006408631.1, read on the forward strand.
AAATGATGATAGAACAATTTAAAAAACAACAACAACAAAAAAAAGCATCATCAATATAATGAAACATATACTCAGGGACTTGACCCACTTCCCTAAGTCCTAAGCCATCAACCCATGAATCATTCGGCCCCAATGACTACTAATACTAACACAATTTTGTTTGTTCTTGAGAGACCAATGTATAGGTAATGCTACATTTGGCCTCCGGTACTCCAAAAGTCTCTGCGTTCAAGACAAGGGGAAATCTTGGCCCCATCCTTAATTCAAGGGTTGTTGTTAAGTGCTATTGAGTTGATTCCAACCCATAGTGACCCTGTATAGAATTTCTGAGGAGCAGCTGGTGAGCTTGAACTGCTGACACTGTAGTTCAAATGGCTTTGCAGTCTGGCATATTAATTCACAACATCACACCAGGACTCCAATTCTAGGGTAGGTGTCAGCATTTCCCATGTTGGGAGTACATTAAGGTGGCAGGCTCCTGAGGCTCATTTCCTTTAACAAACTGTTTCTTGGGGTGGAGCTTTTGCCATAGCATCACTAGCACTGCATTAGGCTGTTTGCCAGTTTCATCTGGGGGTGGAGACGGGGTATTCCAGTAGCAAGCAAATCAATCCACAATCACTTCTCGGTGACCCAGACTGGATTCTTTTTGTTTTCTGTCTTTCTTGTTCACTGGATTTCAGACATTCTGTTTGTGGAGCTTCTCTGTCTCCCCCAGGTCTGCTGCAGGCTATTGCATCATAGCGCTTGGTATAGACACCACCTCATCATGTCTCTGGTCAGGATCTGATTGTAAAATAGCATCTTGAACGCTAGCTATGAGCAGCTCAGTGTTGAGGCCCCAATAAGGCTCTGCATACACAGTGTGCTTCATTCCCAGCTCTCTAATCACTCCCTGCAAATCCTCCATAGCTGTCCAGAGTGAGTGGGAGGCCAGAATATCTCCTTCATTCTGCCAGACAGCCTTAAAGGCAGCTATAATCCAAACTAAAAGAAATACTTCCTGGGCCTCATTCACTGCAGCATAGAAATGTGAGTGGTTACAGATGCTACTTTGGAGTTTCCAAGCCTTGTGAATACTGTGCCCTCCACTCCTATAGCTCATAATCAAATGAGCCATGCCACAAAAGACTCCTCCCTTTCTGTCTATACCAAGTGACCAATTCTACCAACTCAGCAGACATAGAAGTCCCTCACTGTTATGTACTGCTGGCATTTGTGGGGTGGCAGATCATTAGGATCCATGCTGAATGGACAAAGTTGGTTAGTTTTATTTTTAGTAATCATAACTGGTTTGGCCTCAAAATGTGGGACATTTATTTTCTCACCCTAATCTTCTTCCGTCAACTTAGTCTAGGTCCCAGTGAGTCCCAGCCAATCTGTCTTCCTGATTATGATACATACCCACTGATGGGTTGAGTGCCACGCCTTCAATTTCCCTAGGTGACAAGCCAGGGTTTGTATAATCTCTCAGATGTTTGGAGGTGGGTGGCCAGGAGCTCTATGGTGCTGGCCTGCATCACCCGTGCCTCTCTCTCCAAGTACAAGTCATCTTGTAGTTTCTGTGCTTCTGTCTGTGCAGCCAACTCTACTTGTATAGCGGCATGTTAAGTGCATAGGAGGGGCCAGGCTGCTGAGGCAACAAGTGTCCTAGTGTCTTTCTTAGCCTTACAGACCCCAGTTTCCTGTAGGAGTCGTATCAATCCTTGTGGTGTTTGGGGGGCATTGCTGTATTCATGTACTAGTCCCCAAATCTCTAACAATTGTGCTAAGGAACAAACATGGAGGCTGCTGGCCATCTTGGGGTTCCCATCCTTTGGAGTCCTTTTCCCTTCCCGTCTCATCTCCAGAGTTCAGGGCATTTTTTTGGCCTCCTGGCTGACTCTCCAACTGTTGGGGTTTAGGCCCAGAAGGGAAAAGTCTTCTACAGACATAACTGCTGAAATACCAAAACAATGACTAAGAATCAAGAGACATTGTTTATTACAGAAAATAAAAGATAGTTTGCTGGCAGGGAAACTTACTAACCAGGACATGGACAGCTGACTCCAATGGTGGCCAGCTGGACAGTGAAGTTTTTTCATGAAAAGCATGTGGGCTAGGGTCTTTTTATATCATGGGATATACAAGTTTTACACAATTCAAGATAGGTAAAGGGAGTATGTGGAACATGGAAAAGGTAGGAGAACCACAAGGCACAGAGTTGCCTGCCCATTTCTACAGAAAAAGAGCTTTGGTATGTACAGTGGGAGGAGGGAGCTGTTCACTGTTACTAGTATATGCATAACTAAAGCATGAGAACAAAAAGTTTCAGTCTGCATAGCAGGAAGTGAGGGACAGGTTAGGAGATATGGTTTGAGTTGACATTAGGGTGGCCATTTTGGAGCATTCAGCTCTTGCCCATGCACTAACCAAAAGACAACATCATTCAGTTTAATAATGAACCACTGGTAGATACACTGGCATTAAAGGCACAAAGAAGACAAGGAGGCTCACTAATAATTCCATCACCTACCCCTGTTATGTATGGTGTTCTGGACATATTACCAAAAGCAAATACACAACAGGAAGCAATGCGGTCTAAACATTGAAGGAGTAGAGAAAAAAACTGTTAATTTTTGTATATATAGTAACTACATAGTTAAAATAACAGCTCAAAAAAATCGAGAAAATACACTAGATGACAAGAAAAATAATATAAAAATGATTAGATTCCCTATGCAGGCTTGCTATGAGTTGAACCAACTCATTGGCACTTAATAACAACAATATGAAAACTGTAAAAAGATGAAAAATTGAATTAAAAGAAAATCCGTGTTTAGAATATCATTCAGGCTCAGCGTTTATTCTTTACAACTAAGAGATGTAACTAATCTATTTGGGGGTGGGGATACTGGGAGTGGGAAGGTGGGGGGAGGGAGAAATAGGGGCAGAGGGGAATGGGGGTTGATAGTGTTGCAGGAAGGGGAAACCAAAGGAAATTGGAGATGGTCAGGGCAAGGGAGGGACATAGGAGGACAGACCAGACTCCTGGGCTGCAAAGCCAAAGCAGATCCAAGACATTCATACACTTGAGATCTAATCTAAAAGAGCTGTCAAAAAATGTGTGATGAACTTCATGGAATTAGGAGGAAATTAGGATTGAATCAAATTGGTGCTACTGGCTCTGAAAACTAAGTAGATACAGAGTAGAACTTTGGCATACAATGGGAAAATAAGTCACTTACTAAGCAAATTGATCCCAATTCATGTGGATCCTAAATATATCAGAGTAGAACTATACACTATACAACTTTCTATAGGCTAATTTTTTTTTTTTTTTCTTGAAGTAGATCACCAGGTCTTTCTTCCCAAGCTCTCTGGTTAGACTTGAACTAGCAACCTTTTGGTTGGTAACCAAGGCCTTAACTCTTTTTGCCAGCAGAGATGCCTAGAAAAATTAGATAATTCAATTATCACATGAAATAAACTATAATGAATTCACAAACACACTGTTGTTGTTGTTATGTGCCACGGAGTCAGTTCCGACTCATAGCAACCATGCATAGAGTTTCTGAGGCTGTAAATCTTTTTTTTTTTTTTTAAGTTTTTACATGAGGTTTACATGGGAGAACATCAGCATTTCACTCATCCTGCTGTATTTAATTTCATTGCAGTGATTACAATCCCCTCCATGCACAACAATTAAATAACCAAAGGGTACACCACACAGGCCTGCTCCCCAGCCACCAGCACACAGCCCTCTTCCCTTCCTGAGTCCAGTGTCCCCAGCCACTCCATCTGTCCACGTCATCTTCTGTGTCTCCATCCCTGCTCTACTGCCTCTCTGGGTAGGGTCCCGCTCTCCGTTCTTCTCACTTGATGGTCCCAGGGACCTCAGTTCCTGTATTGGAAGCAATCACTCTCCTCCTTTTGTCAAAAAACATCTACCTCTACATTTCCGACCCTCACAATCAGTCCTGATGGCAATTACTCACTATTGTACCACAAGAGTCTTATCCCCGTTTCCTTCCGCCAGCCTGGTCCCAACAGATTGGAAACCATTTGTTCCTCCACCTCCTCTGGAACTAGGCTCCCTCTTGAAAGCTTGTAAGCCACTCACTTCTTGCCTTTACAGCCCCCCACACACCCTTTTTTGGGGTAGCCAATGTCTAAATTGCCTATCCCTGTCAACCGTGTGTACTGAGGGGGTGAGATTGATTCTCACTGGATGTTGGATTTTGTCAAATGCCTTTTCTGCATCAATTGACATAATCATGTGGTTCTTTTCCTTTTTCTTATTTATGTGGTGGATTACATTAATTGTTTTTCTAATATTGAACCATTCTTGCATCCCTTTTATGAAACCCACTTGGTCATGATGTATTATTTTTTTGATGTGTTGCTGAATTCTGTTGGCTAGGATTTTGTTGAGAATTTTTGTGTCTATGTTCATGAAGAATATTGGTCTGTAGTTTTCTTTCTTAATGATGCCCTTCCCTCCTTTTGGTATGAGGGTTATGTTTGCTTCATAAAAAAGTGTTAGGAAGTTTTCCATCCTCTTCTGTATTTTGGAATAATTTGAGTAGAACTGGTGACAGCTCTTCCCTGAATATTTGGTAGTACTCACCAATGAAGCCATCTGGGCCTGAACTTCATTGGTTGGGAGTTTTGTGATGCCTAATCAATTTCTTCTTTTGTTATAGGTCTGTTTAAGTGTTCTACTTCACCTGTGTAAGTTTTGGTAGTCCGTGTTTTTCTAAAAATGCATCCATCTCTTCTAAGGTTTTGAATTTGTTGGAGTACAATTCTTCATAGTATTCTGTTATTATCATTTTGATTTTGTTTGGTTCTATTGTGACATTGCCCATGTGGTTTCTAATGCGAGTTATTTGTGTCTTCTCCCTCTTTTCTTTTGTTAGGTTTGCCAATGGCTTGTCAATTTTATTAATCCTTTCAAAGAACCAGCTTCTTGTCCTATTGATTCTTTCTATAGATTTTCTATTTTCCACCACATTTATTTCTGCTCTTATCTTTATTATTTCTCTTCTTTTGGTGACTGTAGGTTCCCTTTATTGGTCAGTTTCTAATTGTTGGAGATGCTATGTTAAAATGTTAATTTTGGTTCTTTCTTCTTTTTGGATGTGCACATTTATCGCAATAAATTGTCCTCTCAGCACCACTTTCACCATGTCCCAAAGATTTTGGTATGTTGTGTTTTCATTCTCGTTTGTTTCTAGGAATTTCATGAATTCACATTTAATTTCTTCTTTTAAACAGTCACTTTTCAACAGGGCGTTGTTCAGTCTCCGTGTATTTGATTTTATTTCTTGTTGTTGATTTCTAGTTTTATAGCATTTTGATGTTTGTAAATTTATGGAGACTTGCTTTGTGACCTAACATATGGTCAATTCTGGAGAATGCTCCATGTGCACTGGGGAAGAAAGTATATTGTGCTGTGGTTGGATTGAATGTTCTATATATATATCTATGAGGTCAAGTTGGTTGATTGTGCTGTTTAGTTCCTCTGTAACTTTGTCGAGTTTCTTTCTGGTTGTTCTGTCCCTTTTCGAAAGTGGTGTATTAAAATCTCCCACTATAATTGTAGATTTATCTATTTCTTTCTTCAATTCTAGTAAGGTGTGCTTCATATACCTTGGTGTTCTTTCATTGGGAACGTAGATATTTTTTATGGTTATGTCATCTTGCTCAATTGACACTTTGATCATGAGATAGTGTCCTTCCTTATCTCTTATGCTGGTTTTTGTCTTAAAGTTTACTTTATCAGAGATTAGAATTGCCACTCCTGCTGGTTTAGTGTTGTAGTTAGCTTGGTATATTTTTCCCATCCATTATGTTACTCTTTTGGTAGTACTGTACATTCTTTTGGTGTATTCAATCCATTGATATTCAATGTAATTATTAATAGGTATGAATTAATTTATGTCATTATATTAATTTTTTGGTAGTGCTTTCGTTCCTTTCTTCTGCATGCCTTCTTGTGCTGAGTTTGTGGGGTTTTTGTGTGCTATTTCTTTATGGTTTCTTTTTAGTTTTCATATTTGCTTGTTCTGCTTGAAAGTTCATTTTTATGGTAAGTTGTGAAGTATTAACTTTCTTTTTACCTTATAGTCTATTCACTTTTCTCTCCATTTAAGAGAATTTATGGTATCCTGTAATCTACCTGACATCCTCACCCCCTGGATCTCTGTTCCTACATGTATCCCTTCTTTGACATTGATATTATTTTCATCTTCTGAGCTCTTTTGTGTTCATTGTTGTAGCTTTGTTCTGTTCTAAACTCTGCTATCTGTCGGTTGAGTTCCAGGTGGTGTTGCCACACCTGTCAATCTCTAGTTGTTGTCTGTTCTTATTGGTTTTCAGACCAAAGAACTCCCTTTAGGATGTTTTGAAAACCTGGATTGGTTTTGACAAAACCTCTTAGATTCTGTTTATCCTAGAATGTTTTGATTGCACCATCGTATTTGATTGATAGTTTTTCTAGATAGACGATTCTAGGTTGGAAGTTTTTTTCTTTTAGGTTTTTGTATATGTCTCCCCATTGCCTTCTTGCCTGCATGGTTTCTGCTGAGAAGTCTGAACTTAATCTGATTTGCTTGCCTTTATAAGTGACACTTCTCTACTTCCTAGCTGCTTTTAGTATTCTCTTCTTGTCTTTGATTTTGGAGAGCTTGATTATTATATGTCTTGGTGACTTTCTTTTGGGGTCTATCCTTCCTGGGATTCATTCAACTTCTTGAATGTTTATCTTCTCATTTTTCAAGATGTTAAGGAAATAGTCTTCCAGACGTTCTCCAACTATCTCCTCTGTGGACTTCTCTGATTCTTCCTGTTCCAGAATGCCAATAATTCTTAAGTTGCTCCTCTTCATGTTATCCAGCATGAATCTTAGACTCTATTCAGATATTTTTATCCTTTTCTCAGCTTGCTCTTCTATCTTAGCAGTATTGAGAGGTTTGTCTTCCAGTTCACTAGTTCTGGCTTCCATCTCTTCTATTTTGCTCCTTTCACCTTTCAGTGTATTGTCCATTTCTGATATTTTATTATTAATCATCTGGGCCTCTTTTTGCAGGCTTTGAATTGTTTCCAATGCTGTATCAATCTTGTTTGATTGCTCCTGTAGTACTTTCTTGACTTCTTCCTTGTTTTCCTCCACCTCTCTTTGGAGCATTAGAATTTGTTTCCATATTATTTGTCTGATTTCCTTTTCAGGCAAATCCAAAACCTGCTCTGCCTCTTCTGGGGAGCCTTTGTCTGTCTCCAGCTGATTTGTCTCAGTTATTCTTTTCTGTTTTGGGACATGTTTTGATATCTTTTCTTGTGTTTTGTTTGTTATTTCCAGTGGTTACGTGGGTTTTTTAAATGCTTAAATGGATGTTTGTTATTGTATTATTGAGCTTAGTGGGTGTTTCCTAGTTGATATGATCAGAAGATAGGCTTCCGTTTTTGCATGTAATGCTTAGCAGCTGTTTTGGCTCTTGTCTCAATGGTGGAACATTATGGGGTATGCTTGTAGCTTGGCTATATGACCATGATTGCTGACTCTTCTTGGGCAACATAAGGAGAAAAAGCTCCCACCTCCAGGAAAAATTTGTGATCAAAAGGTCCAAGGGCGGAAGCAATATAAAAGCAGAGACAAAACCACCACTTGGAAACAAAAAACTGTCACCAACTGTCCATTCGCCTTGCTACACAGGCAATGTGTGTGCACTGTAGAAGTCTCCAGCAGTGGACGGGGTTGTTCACTCACTTAGGCCCCTCCTCTAGTCACCACCACAGAGGTGCACAGATAGATACTGAGAAATTAATGGGAGAAAGATTGTCTACTATTTTTGTCTTTGAAGGTCAGTTAGGTATCTGCATGTGCACAGCATAATTCTAGAGATAGTTGCATCCTTTTATGTTGGGGTTTTACAGATTTATCATATGATTTGTCTATCAGGTCAGAGCAGGTATTTTCTTGCTATATAGGCCCAAGTAAAGGGTCCCGCACAAGTTAACTTTAGGGCTGGGACCCACAAGCTGATGTCATAAACAGCTGCCAAGCTCTCTCTGTGCCGTGAGAAAACTATGGGCTCAGTGCTGGACTTTTTTTTTTTT
>NW_006408631.1:7618252-7620411 GCF_000296735.1 Chrysochloris asiatica
CTGGATGGCACTTAACAACAATGACAACAACAAAAATTGAAATGGAGTCCTGGTGTGGTACTGTAGGATAAGCACTGGATCTGCCACAAGGTCGATTCAAACCACAAGGCTGGAAGTTCATATTCACCAGTTGATCCTCAGAAACCCTCTACAATGTATTTATTTAGTACAGAACCTACTCTGTGGCCCTTAACAACAACAATAATTGAAATAGGTGATTTTAGATAAGTCAGTATGCTTGGAATTCATAAATCTCCCTGGGAACACTTTGCCAGCAGAAGCATTTTTTTCTTCCCAGTTTGTTGCAGAATTTGTTCTTACTTTAGTTGAAGACCCTGTAATGAAGTCATCTGAGGCAGTACCTTGTAATAAGAAGTGAATTCTCTTTGTTTCTTACTACCACCATCCTTAAATTGTCTCCAGACCTGTAAGTAGAATGATTTCCCATATGCCTCAGGGGTGCAATCACAATACTGTATTTGAAAGATAAAACTCCCTAGTGAAAGAAGTATAAAGTTTTGATGAATTTTATTGGAAAAACTTTGGAGAAGATTCAAGAGAATGACGCTGTGGGTTAATGCACTGGACTACAAAGTCAGTTTGAACTGCAGGTATAGCAGTTCAAGCTCACCAACCGCTCCTTGGAAACCCTATATGGAGTCAATATGGGTTGGAACCAACTTGAAGACATTTAACATCAACATCATCATATCAAGGAGGGAGATACATAATTTTATACCAGGCTGAATTTATAGTACAGATGTATTCATTATTGATTTATCATCATGGCAGCCTGGATAACAGCTCCAGTATTCAGTGCTGATCCACACCAAATAAAGCTGATATAAGAAAAAGAGGGAAGAGGAGAAATCAGGTATATTGTAAAGAGGAAGAAACACAAAATCTTAGCGCATATATGAACCACTCACTCACTCCACTAATCTTACTTCCCACTGCCATGAACAGAAAAGCACCAATGTCTTTGGTCCAGAAACAGATCTTAGCAGTAGGAGAAGCCAGTGGGAGACGCAGCAGTGAGGATGAAGGACCTCATGAAGGCTTAAGTATGTTGTTGTTGTTAAGTGCCATCAAGTTGGTTCTGACTCATAGCAACTCTGTATGGGGTTTCTGAGGAGCAGCTGGTGGATTTGAACTGCTGAACTTGAGGTTAGCAGTTCAGTACTTATCCTACAGGGCATATGTTATCGTTACTGTTGTTAACTGCCGTCAAGTCAGTTCCAACTCCTAAAATCCCTATAGGGTTTCCAAGAAGTGTCTGGTGGGCTTGAACTCTGCCAAGCTTGTAGTTAGCAGTCCAGTGCTTATCCTGAAGTGCCACACCAGGATTCTGACAGGGCATAAATTTGCTGCAATATGCAGTAGAGTCAAGTGATTCCCAGAATGAGCTTATGTACAGAGATCACTGTTATTGTTAAGTGCGTTTGAGTCAGTTCTGACTAATAGCTACCCTACATAGGGTTTCAAAGGAGCGACTATAGAGTCCGAACCACTGACTTTGAGTTTAGCAGTCCAGTGCTTATTCTACAGCACCATACCAGGACTCCACAGAGATCACCAGTCATGGCTAATTGATCACAAAATCCTTAGCACCATCAAGATCCTATTTGGGCTATGTAATTAATCTGGTGAGCAGAAGACTGACTTGAGCCACAATGTTAGATCTTGACACCTCAGAAGGTGTCTGGGTGGGACACATGGTTTGTGTTTGACTAAAAACCAAAGATTTCTTGTTCAAATGTACCTAGAGGTGTCACAGAAGAAAGGTCTAGCATTCTACATCCATACAACTACTCCTTTGTAAGCCCTGTAGAGCACAGTACTACTCTGAAATGCATGGGCTCACCATGAGTCAGAAGAAACTGGTCAGTAATGGGTTTGGGTTTTGTTTATAGACTGCCAGTTACTAGACCTGAGAAAACTCTTATTCAAAGCTCTATGAATGAATGGAAGGCCCAGATATCTTGTGAAGGAAACCAAAAAACAATAGCATTAAAATTATGTTCCATAAAATGTACTTAAGAGCCCTGGCTACAGAAAAAGCACTGGTGTGCTGTCCACAAGAACTGTGATTCAAACCCATCCTTTGAAAATTCTGTACAGTGTTGTTATAAGACAGAACTAACTCAATGGCATTTAAC
>NW_006408631.1:7620996-7622085 GCF_000296735.1 Chrysochloris asiatica
ACTACAGTGCCACACCAGGACCAGGGATTATTGATGTTGTTATTGTTAAGTGTCATTATGTTGGTTCTGACTCACAGAGACCTTGTATAAGGTTTCTGAGGAATAGCTAGTGGGTTAGAACCATGGACCTTTCAGATGTCAGTCCAATGCTTATCCTACAGTGCCATACCAGGGATTATTATTAGCTAACTCAAAATATAGCCACCAGTAAAATCATACTTGGAGGTTGGGTGATAGATAGAATTTGGAATTTGGCCTCATATTGAACTTGGCAGGTATTCATCCTGTAGTTATTTTATCTTCTAACATTGTTGTTGTTCTTGTTAAGTGCCATCAGACCAATTCCAACTAATAGCGAAATAGGATTTCTGGAGTCCTGGTGTGGCACTGTGGGCTATTGGGTCAGGCTGTAAAGTCGTTTGAGGCTGCAAGGTTGATGGTTCAAGCTCACCAGCTGCTCCTTGGAAACCCTATACAGAGTTGCTATGGGTCAGAATCGACTTGACAGCACTTAACAACAACAACATAGGTTTCTGGCGAGTAGCTAGTGCATTTGACCCACTGACCTTGTGGTTCAAACTGACCTTGCAGTCTGGTGCTTAATTTTGTTGTTGTTGTTAGGTGCCATCAAGTCAGTTCTGACCCTGTGTTACAACAGAACGGAATGCCACCTGGTCCTGCTACACTTGATCCTATTGTTGCTGCCACTGTGCCAATCGATCCATCATTTTCACTGCCCCTTGGTTTTACCAAGAATGATGTCCATATCCACAGACTGGTCTCTCCTGATAATATGTTCAAAGTATGAGAGATGAAGTCTGGCCAACTTGGCTTCTAAGAAGCATTCTGTTTGTACTTCTTCCAACACAGATCGGTTTGTTCTTCTGGCAGGCTATTGTACCTTTAATGTTCTTCAAAACTATAAGTTAAATGTATCAATTTTTTATGGTCTTCCTATCTATTGTCCAACTTTCATATGCATATGAGGCTACTGAAAATACCATAGCTGGCATCAGGTGCACTTTAGTCCTCAAGCTAACATCTTTACTCTTGAACACTTTAAAGATGTCTTGTGCAGATTTACCTAAT
>NW_006408631.1:7624817-7629751 GCF_000296735.1 Chrysochloris asiatica
TGTACAAAGGCCCTGAATTAGGAAAGACAATTCTTTGAAGAGGGAAAAAAAGAAGTATCCATAATTGATGTATAGAGATGGTCCAAAAGAAGAGAGCTAATGATCAGTTTGGAGAGAAAGGCAAATCCTTGTTGGCCATTTAAAATAGCTTGAATAGTGTCCTAACAGTAATGGAAACTCATTTAGAGTTTAAAGCATGGGAGTAACATGATCAGATCATTGTGTTTTTGAGGATCACTGGGTCAACAGTGTGAATAATAGATTGGAGAGGCCAAAAGAGGATTCCATAGGCTATTTACAAGTGAATTAGAGTAATGCCAAAAAACTAATGGTGACTTAGGCTGTGACAGTAACAGTGGAGAAAGAAGTAAGTGGATGTATTATAATGATAGCAAGATCAAATGTGATTTGGTGATTAACAAAATGTTGAGAGAAGAAAGAGATAATGACTTTGATGTTTTGAGTGGCACATTCCATGTGTGCAAAGGTGAATAAAATGGATGGGATTAAGGAAGAACATGTGAGTTAAATTTGGAAAATATTGAACCAGAGTAGATGTTAGAAATCCAAGTCAAAAAGTTGAGCAGGATATAAAGCTTTGAAGCTCACACAAGAGTTTTTTTTTTTTGAGGGTCAGGGGCAACAGAGGTCAATAGGAGTGAACAGGAATACCTAGAGAAAAAGTGGCTCACAAGCAGAGAGTCTGGAACAGAGTTGCTCACAAAATTGATGCAGTAAGTAATTGTTGAATAAATGAATGAGGAGCCAAGGAAACTAAGAACATTTTTTGTGAATAAATAGAAGGAAAGTCAAATAAACATCTTAAAAGAAAGTGGAAAAAAATGGTCAATTTAAGTGTGGCCAAGAAACAAAAAACTGAGATAAGGTATTTATTTAAAAGAATTATAGGGCCTATTCTAAAATTAGAAGCAATCTAATCAAATTTCCAATACCTCTGATATGTATAGGATTACATAAGTAATATGGATATGACATGATTAGGATAGTAAGATACAGAATAATATTTGTCCATTTTACCCAATATCTTCTCCTGGTAAATACAGACTAGTATGCTATTTAAGCAAACTTTCATTTATCTAAATGATTGCATCCAACACTCAAACAGATTGGTTACTAAAGGGATTTAAAATTAAACTTTAAAAATAATGGATATAATTAAGAGATGGCAATATGGTTTTGAGTAGCTTAAATGTGATTGATAAGTATGTTGTGGTAGAATCATGCAAGGTATCTCAGAAATATTGACTCATAAGTTTTGGTATTTTCAGGCTCAATTTCATTTTCTATCAAAACAAGATGGAAGGAACCCACAGAATCACTGTACCAAAAAGAAATGGACCCTGCTTAACTATTTCAAGAGGTAGCATATGATCAAGAGCCAGTAGTGCTGAAGGAAGTCCAAGGTGTGCTGAAAGCATTGGCAAAGAATAGGCTCCAGGAATTCATGGAATGTGAATTGAAATATTTCAACAAATATTTCAGTAATGCAGCACTGTAATCACTCAATCATCTATACCAAGAAATTGAAAGGCAACTATCTGATCAAACTGATTGGAAGAGATACTTATTTGTGCTGCTTCTGAAGAGAGGTGATCCAATAAATGGCGGAAATCACCAGACAATATCATCAATAACACATGCAAGTAAAATTTTGTTAAGGTAATTTAACAATGACTACAACAGTACATTAACAGGAAATTGCCAAAAGTTCAAGCCAAATTCAGATGAGGAAGTGGAACAAGGGATACCAGATAGATCTTGGCTGAAAGCAGAAAATACCATAAAGATGTTTACCTGTCCTTTATTGACTAAGCAAAGGCTTTAGACTGTGTGGATCATGACAAGCTATGGAAAACATGGCAGAGAATGAGTATTCTAGAACACTTAATGGTGCTCACGACACTTAATGGTTTATGATGAGGAAAAGAATGCAACAGGGCTTCAGTCTTTCCCCATACTTATTCAATCTGCACGCTAAGCAAATAATATGAACAAACAGATTATATGAAGAATGTGGTATTCAGATTGGAGGAAGACGCATTAACAATCTGTGATATGCAGATGACACAACCTTTCTTGCTGAAAGCAAAAAGGACTTAAAATACTTACTGATGAGGATCAAAGACCACAGACTTCATTATGGGTTGTACCTGAATGTAAAGAAAACAAAAATCCTCACCAGTGGTCGAATAAACAGTATCATGATAAATGGAGAAAAGATTGAAGTTGTCAAAGACTTCAATTTGCTTGGATCTACTATCAACATTCATGAAAACAACAGTCATGAAATCAAACAAAGTATTGTATTAGGCAAATCTTCTATACAAGACCTCTTCAAAGTGTTCAAGAGCAAAGATGTCAGTTTGAGGACTAAATTGCATCTAACTTAAGTCATGGTATTTTCAATAGCCTCATTGTTGTTCTTAGGTGCTGTCAAGTTGGTACTGACTCATAGAGACTTCATACACAACAGAATGAAACACTGCCCTGTCCTGTGCTAATCTCACTATCATTGCTACGCTTCAGTCCATTGCTGCTACCACTGTGCCAATACATCTTGTTGGTGGCTTTCCTCTTTTTCACTGAACCTCCACTTCACCAAGCATGATGTCCTTCTCCAGGGACTGGTTCCTCATGATAATATGCTCAAACTAAGAGAGACAGAGTCTGACCATCTTGTTTTCTAGGGAGCATTCTGGCTGTACTTCTTTCAAAACAGATTTATTTGCTCTTCTGACAGTCTCTGGTACTTCTAATATTTTCATCCAACATCATAACTCAAATGTATCAATTCTGTGATGATCTTCCTTATTCGCTGTCCAATTTTCACATGCTACTATAAGTATTCAGAATCATAACTTTCACATGTATATGAGGCTATTAAAAGCTTCCAGAATCATAGCAACTCACAAGCCATGACAGTACAACAAACCGACAGAGGAATTGTGGAATGCCCTCATTTGCTAGTTAAAATTGCATAATGAATAAGGAAGATCATAGAAAAATTGATGCATTTGAGTTATGATGTTGGAAAATAATGTTCGAAGTGCCATGGACTGCTAGAAAAACAAATCTGTGTATGAAGAAGTACAGCCAGAATGATCCTTAGAAGACAGGGTGGTGAGACTTGGTCTACCACACTTCAGATATATTATCAGGAGGCACCAGTCCTTGGAAAAGAGTATCATGCTTTGTAAAGTGGAGGGTCAATGAAAAGAAGGAAGACTCACAACTAGATGGAATGACCCAGATGCAGCAGCAATGGACTTAAGCTTAAAAACGATTGTGAGGATGGTGCAGGACCATGCAGTGTTCCATTCTGTTGTGCATAAGGTCACCATGAGTTAGAGGCTACTCAACAGTACCTAACAACAACAATAACAGCTTTTTCTAGACTGTATGCAACTCACTAAGCAATATTGTAACATGATGAAATTATAATGCCTTGTTTTCAGTGAACTAAATATGCAATGTTATTGAGGAAACTCATTATCTGTTACAGTTCTCATGGAACTCTGAGGATCAGTTGGTGTGTTTGAACCACCAATCTTTTAGTTAGCAGTCCAGTGCTTATCCTATAGCACCACACCAGGATGCCGGAGAATTACATAAAGGACCAGAAAATACTTGGGCTTAGAAATAAGAATATAGAAATCATGGAAGCTATAAGAAGAAACTTAGAACCTTAAGCAGAGTACTGTTTGAGTTTTTGTTTTATGTCGATGGCTCATAATTTACATAAAATCAGCTCTCTGTGTTGAAATGGATTTGAAGAGAACATACTTTAGAGTCAGATAAATTAAAAAAAAAAAAAGCAGTGGTAAATTAGGAGAATAGAAAAGAAAAATGAGAGAAAATAATAGATTTATAGTCAACATTCATTATTTTTGTGTTCACAGCATCAGATTCTCCTTTTCTTTTTTATTTCTTTGTGTTTTGTATATTTGATTGTGATTTGGGTGAAAGTATATTATTAGTTCCCAATGAACAATTTTTATGAATTTTCTTCTTTTCATGACACTGGGGGCAATCCCGTCAGTACATCAGCACTGTTCTCACTTCTTCCTTGGGTTCCCTGTTCCTATTAGTCTTTATTTCCTGTCCTTTCTACCTTTAGAAAGTTATTATTGGTTAAATGCTGACAACAACAATAGCACTTAATAGTCTCTCAGACCAGGAAGTGTTGTATCTTTTTATAATTTCAAGTTTTCTTCTATTGTGATCCAGATCCAAGTGGTCATTGTTGTTGTTAAGTGCTGTAGAGTCAGTTCCAACCCATAGCAACCCTGTATAGGGTTTCCAACGAGCAGCTAGTGAGCTTGAACTGGTGACCTTGTGGTTCAAGCCAACTTTCCAGTCCAACACATTAACCCACAGCACCACACTAGGACTCCAGTGGTCATTAGCGGGAGCCAGACACTATCTGGTCTCAACTAACAGAGGCTATGATTCACATGCTTCCTGAGTCTTTGATTTTCCTTTACACTAATGCTTTCTTTGAGACTTTCCTGCACTCTTTGCTCCAGATGGACAAAGACAAGTAGGTGTATCTTAGATGGCTGCTCACAGATTTTAAGAGCACAATAATTAATCACCAAAGTAGAATATAGAACATTGCTTAGTGGACCATCTTATGCCAACTGACCTAGATGTCTTCTGAGACTGTGGTCCTCAGTCCCCAAGTCCAATGATTCAGTCCTTCAAAGTGTTTGACGATAATTAAGACGTTTTCATACATTTGCCCATGTATGCTGTACTATATAGATGGATATATTTGCAGCACTAGTACTAATAGATGTGCTACCATATGCCATTTCACATGTGTTCAGCTTGCATATCTATCTATGCATCCACATGTAAATTACTGTTTATGATTGTTATTGCAGGATTGTATATGTAATACTATTTACTAC
>NW_006408631.1:7630014-7630997 GCF_000296735.1 Chrysochloris asiatica
AAAAAAATTGTGTCTCACTTTATTGAAATATTTGTTTTATTGAGGTGGTCTAGATCCAAGTCTCCCATAAGAGATTATTGTTATTAACTACTGTTGAGTTGGCCCCAACGCATAACAACCACATATAGGATTTTCGAGGAGTCAGTTCCAACTCACAGCAACCCAGTATAGGGCAAGGAGCAACTGATGGGTTTGAACTGCTGACCTTAAAATACTGCAGTTACCAGTCCAGTGCACCTTCAGGATTTTGATGAGTTCAGTCACACAAATTTAAGGAAATGTGTGTATTAGACATTCATAGGATGCTCAGATAAGTCGATAAAAATGTGATGTGTGAATCTTATAGTTATAGTTAGTTTGGGACAATTCTGAAACATTATCACTAAAGGTGATAGATAACTTTTCTTAAAGTAATGGTATTATATAAGGAAAATGTGCAGAGTGAGTAAAGCAGTAGGTTGAAAATCTACTCCTTGCCTTTTCCAGTCTTCAAGGGGTTGTTCGTATTTTTTAATTTCTGGCTGAATTACTCTCATCTGTTTCTATCTTCATATAGTCTTCTCCCTTTCAGCCCATCTGCCTTCTTTTATTAGGAAGTGTATCTTTACATCTAGGTAATCCAGGATAATCTCCCCATCTCAAGATCCTTAATTTAGTTACATCTACAAATCTCTTTGCCATGTAAGGTAATATATTCACAGGTTCTAGAAATTAGAAGATGGGCATCTTTGGGAGGCCATAATTCAGCCTACCCCAGGCTTGATGACAAATGAGAGGCTACTTACCAGCTCCTCCTCAGAAACCCATTATAAGGTCCCTATGAGTTGGAATCACCTCAATAGCATTTAACAACAGAAGAGGTATTCTTATAGAGAACTACAGTAATAGAATTGTGAGAAGAAAGTATAATTTCCAGTAGAAGACTGAGTTATACATGTGAGGTGAAGAAGTTAGCTACAATCAGAGCAGGTCTTTAAAAGTTT
>NW_006408631.1:7639697-7641280 GCF_000296735.1 Chrysochloris asiatica
CAGTGTTCATTCAGATACAGTACTGTATCTATTCCTCAATAATGGGTAGAACTCTCCATGCCAAAAATATTGTGGGCATGCTGATGGGACATTAAGCATTGATTTTACTGGCTTTCCCTGCCATTCTTCTTCCTCTTAAGTTATTTATTTTCCTATCAAACCCAAGCCTTCCGATGTCCTTCTTATTGGCTTCTTGTGATGTGTTTCTCTTCCACTCCCAGAAGTGCTATTCTCAGAGCCAGAGGTAGCATGAGATTACTAACCTGGGGTACAAATATTTCACTCTGGAGCCAGCTGTTTTTGATGGCACATGTCCAGGACTTTTTATATCTGTAACAGATCTATGCTCACTCCTCATGAATGTTGGATACATGCTTTATAGAATTTGTAGCAATTTAAAATTTGTGAAGAATTATTCATTATAAAATCAGATTTTAAAAAATTGCATCTATAATTCAATTTATGAGAATGGATGCAGGTGTTCAGAGGTGTGTGTGTTTGCTGTTCTTAAAAACACACACAAAAAAAAAACTTGAAGGAAAAACACAAACATTTTAAAATTTTGTATCTCTCAGTGATATGGTTTTACTTTCTTCTCAGAACTTTTCTGAAAATTTACAGAGATCTTTTATTACTTTTTTTTTTTTTTTTTTTAAAGGGCTCAATTCTATAGGTTGGATATACAGAAAACTTTTACTGATTTTCAAAATCTTCTGCCATTTTAGGGTTTAGGCAACTTTGCAGACAATTTTAATACTTTCAAAGTACATCTTTTTTGTTAAATCTCATCTTAAAAGGTATCTGTGGCAACCCAAATCGTACATCATTTAAAAAGAAGAGTTCAACCTATTTTTTACAGTGTTTCTTAGTGTGATTATTTTTCATTTTAATATTTGGTTATATAACAAATATTTACATGCCCACTCTGTGCCAGGCTGGAGTCCTGGTGTGGTGCTGTGGGTTAATGCACTTGACTGTAAAGTTGGTTTGAACCACAAGGCTGGCAGTTCAAGCTCACCAGCCACTCCGTGGAAACCCTATACAAGGTCACTATGAGTCAGAACCAGCTCGGCAGCACTTAAGACAATAATGTGCCAGTCTTTATTCCCTGGTGATAAAGGGAATAAAACATACATAAGTCTCTTGTTCTCAAAGAACATTTCATACAAAGTATATATTTATCTCTTAATTACAGTCTTAGAATATGTATCATTTAACTAAGACTGGATATTGTAATATAGGGAAATAATCTTTCATTTTCTGCTACATAGTATCTGCCCATCCTACCCTGATGATGCCACCATTTTTTCTCTCTAATTGACTCTATCATCCACTTCTATGAAACCACTCATCCAGGGAGTGGCAAGTTCTTTCTCAGGGATTTTGATGACTTTAACTACCCAACTAGTGAGCTAGGTTAGGAAATGTCTTGTAGTTCTTATGATATAATGTGATAAGTAATATTAACTTTTGTTGTGGAACAAATTGTATACTCTAAGATATGTTGAAGCCCAAAACCCTGGTACTTGTGAACATGACATTGGAAATAAGGTCTTTGAAGATGTTAATCAGTTAAATGAACA
>NW_006408631.1:7641895-7644185 GCF_000296735.1 Chrysochloris asiatica
TGCTGGTCTGCAAGTTTGGTTTGAATGCAAGGTCAGTGGTTTAAGCTCACCAACTGTTCCTCGGAAACCCTATACAAAGTCGCAAGGAATGGAAACTGACTGGATGGCACTTAACAATAACAACAGGATGGTTGCAACTGTGGTTGTCTTAGGGCCAGACCAAATGGTTTCACTGGCCTTGTAGAGCCCAGGACTGGATGTTCCCCACCCATATCCTAGAACCTTTGAAAAAAGCATGGTGTTGTAGAATACATACTAATTTCTAGTATTGTGGAACAATACATTTCTGTTCTTATAAGACACCCAATCTGTAGAAACTTGTTATGGCAGTCTTAGAAAAATAATAAGACCCCTTTCTATAATGTGAAATAGGTTTAGCAAGGTTAAGTGTTATTTACAAGGTCATGTAGCTATTAAGTGGCAGAGCTGGAATTCAAACCCATCTTTGATTTGAAACTGTTCACTGTGCTGTGGTGCTGTAAACTGTTTTTGACATTTAGAGTTCAGCAGGGCACAGATAAGAGAGTGGGATAAATCCCATTCAAAATAATTATTTCAGTCACTTGCTTAGTGATTACAATTTCCATCAATCAATTTTCACTCATTAACTTCTTTCTTTATTGTATAGAAGGATAAATACTTTCCTTGGGTTCAACTGTCTCCCTAAAATCTGGTGTCATAAAAGAAGTACAATTCTTTTGTTATTATAATCACTGATGTCTTGGTACTAATGGCTTAGTAAAATATTTTTTCTTCCTCATTCATTCAATATTTTGCTTATTTGTCCATGCATTCACTCAACAGATATTTGTACATACGTCCTAGGGATGCAGTGATGACTAAAAACAAACAGTAAGGTACAAAATGGGAAAACAGAGACAAGAATCTTATAAAAAGAAGACAATAGAGGTTTCAGAAAGTAATTTCTGCCTAAAAAGGGACCTATGAGAACATCCAGGGAAGTTTATATGAAGGGCAGGCAGAGGAAGAATGGATGGCTCATAGGGCTCAGGAAAGAAAAACTTCCAAGATACTCTTTGCCTCCCCATTTTTCTCAGAACTCTACATCCAAAGTCAGTCATCTAGCTAGGACTAATTTTCCTTTTTAAGTAACTGTATTAAGTTTTATTTTAAACTCCATAAAATTCATCCATTTTAAGTGTAAAAGTATATACCCATGTAACCACCTTCCCAGTCAAGCTATGAAACATTTCCAGGATCCCAAAAAGTTCACCAATACCCATACCAATCAATGTCCAACCCCCTGAACCATCATTGATCTGATTTTCCTCTCTTTAGATTAATTTTCGGGATGTGGTAGTTCTGTGGGATAAGCACTGGACTGCATAACACAAGTTCAGCACTTAAACCCACCAGGAACTCCACAGGAGAAAGATGAGGCTTTATGCTTCCTCAAAGAGTGACAGCCTTAGACACCCTTACAGGATCATTATGAGTCAGAACTGACTCTATGGTACTTAACAACAACAAGATTAATTTTCAGTTAAGTACTTGAATATTAGTCAAAAGATTGGTGACTCAAACCTACACAGATGAACCTCAGAAGATGACAGTTTGTTTTCAAAACAGCTTTGAAAACTCTATCGAGGGAGTGGGGCTTAAAGGTGGATTATGGAGAAGTACAGTGCAAACCTCCACCAGAAACACCATAAAATACTGGCTGAAGCAGTTTCAGGGGGTGGTCCCAAAACTCTGAACTACATATAAAGGAATATTTAGAAAGTTTGAAGGCTTACAGGCAGTGAAATTTGTAGCAGAAGCTAGAAAACTGGTGTTTCCTGATCGGCCAGCCCCAGTGATCCTGGAGCAGCCATCTTGGGTGAGACAGAGTGAGTGAAGGATCAGAGTAGCGCTTCCACTGCAGATGTCTGACCCATCCTTCTGTTCACTGGTTTCTCATTGTCTGTGCATCTCCATTATGGTGACTAGAGAGAGTGCTTGAGTGAATGGACCCCCCACCACCACCCTCAGAGGTTTCTACTACACATGCACACAGATCTGTTCAGCAGAATCTAAGGAGAAAAGTTCCGCTTAAAACCAAACAGCAATGCCAAATGGATACAGCCAGCCCTGATCTGTTAACAATAGGAAAAAGGCCTGAATGGGGTTTGTGGATTGGGAGAGAAACAGACTAAAAGGGAAAAGGGCTGAAAATTAAATCCTGAGTTACATCATAAGGATCAACAGAGATGCCTTCTTGCTTGCAAGGCAAGCAAATCAGATTAAGCTCAGATCTCTTAGCAGAAACCCTTCAAGCAAGAAGGCAATG
>NW_006408631.1:7644652-7647411 GCF_000296735.1 Chrysochloris asiatica
CAAGAAGAACATGGAAACATCAAGACTATGAATAAACTGACAAGAAAGAATACCAAAAAATAAATAAATAATAACTTAGCACAGGAAGACATGCAAGAACAAAGAAACAAGAAGTACCACACACACACACAAAACAAAAACAAAAACCATAATGAGAGCAACTAATTCATACCTATCGATAATTACACTGAATGTCAATGGATTAAATACCCCAATTAAGACATGGAAAGTGGCAGAATGGAAAAGAAAACAAGATCCTGCAATACGCTGTCTACAAAAGACACACATGACACACAAAGATAAAACAGACTAAATGTTGAAGGATGGAAAAAATATACCAAGCTAATTGCAATAAAAAATGAGCAGGAGTGGCAATAATATTCTCTGATAAAATAAACTTTAAAGGAAAAACCAACAAAATAGATGTTGTTGTTGTTGTTAGGTGCCATCTAGTCAGTACTGACTCATAGCGACTCTATGTACAACAGACCGAAACACTGCCCCGTCCTGCACCAACATTACAATTGTTGCCATGCTTAATCCCATTGATGCTGCCATTTTGCCAATCCATCTCGCTGGGCATCTTCCTCTTTTTCTCCTACCCTCCACCTTACCAACATGACATCCTTCTCCAGTGATTGATCCATCCTGACAATATGTCCGAAATATGAGAGATGAAATTTGGGCATCTTGGCCTGCAAGGATCACTCTGGCTGCACTTCTTCCAACACAGATCTGTTGGTTCTTTTGAAAGCCCATGTACTTTCAATATTTTCCTCCAATACCATGACTCAAATGTATCAATTCTTCTATGGTCTTCCTTATTAATTGCCCAGGTTTCACATGCATATAAGGTTATTGAAAATACCATGGCTTGAGTCAGGCATACCTTTGTCCTCAAACTGACATCTTTGCTCTTCAACACTTTAGAGATATCTTGTACAGTGGATTTGCCTAATGCAATACATCATTTGATTTCTTAACTGCTGCTTCTATGAGTGTTAATGATTGATCCAAAAAGAATGAAGTCCTTGACAACTTCAATCTTTTCTCCATTGGTAAGAATGTTGTTTACTGGTCCAGTGGTGAGGATTCTTGTTTTCTTTACATTGAGATGCAATTCATGCTGAAAGTTGTGATCTTTGATCTTAATCAGTAAGTATTTTAAGTCCTCTTCACTTTCAGCAAGCAAGGTTGTATCATCTGCATATTGCAGCTTGTTAATGATACCTGATACCACAAAATCATTGAACACTATCTTTGATAGCCCATGTGTGTAAAGTTTTACTCAAGGTAATACAGAAATGGCTGAAAGCATACATTGACAAAGAACTTCCAGAGGGTCAAGCTGGATTCAGAAATGGTTGTGGAAAGAGGGATATCATTGCTGATGTCCGATGGATCTTGGCTGAAAATAGAGAATACCAGAAAGATGTTGACCTTTGTTTTATTGACTACACTTTTGATTGTGTGACTCATGACAAGCTATGCACAACACTGCAAAGTATGAGTATTCCAGAACAGTTCATTGTGCTCATGAGGAATCTGTACAGGGACCAAGAGGCAGTTGTTCAAACGTAACATAGGAACACTGAATGGTTTAAAATTAAGAAAATTGTGTGACAGGGTTGTATTATTTTAGCATAATAGATAAAGGTGGACATTATCTCATGGTAAAAGGGTCAGTTGAACAAACATAACCATAATAAATATCTATGGCCCCAATAAAAGAGCTCCAAAATATATAAAGTGAACTCTAATAGATTTGAATAAAGAAATAGACAAATCTACAAAAATAGTGGGAGATTTTAATACACTACTTCTGAAAAGGATAGACTAACCAGAAAGAAACTCAACAAAGACACAGAGGAACTAAATAAACACAATAAGCCAACTTGACCTCATAGATGTGTATAGATCATTCAGCCAAACAGCACAATGCACATTAGGTCACAAAACAAGCCTCCATAAGTTTACGAACATAAAAATACTACAAAGCATTGTATCAGACCACAATGCTATAAAATTAGAAATAAACAATAAGAAGACCAAGGAAATAAAGTCTAATACATGGAAACTGAATAACATCCTGCTTAAAAAAACTCTGTTGAACAGATTTACTGTAGCACATATGGATTGGCTTTGAGTGAGAATCAACTCCACTGCAACTAACAATAAGAGAAGATTAAATTTTCAGACATGCTTTTAACCAAACCCTGGGTGAATATTTATTCATACTGGCTGTGATGCCTCATAGCAGTGATTTTCCCCAACTTGCTGACTACTCAATTTTTTAGAAAAGGTGCAGGGTCCAAAATTAATGACATTCTTTCTGACCGTTCTATTTTCCAAAAGTAGTTACTCCGTGTTTTAACCCACAAGTGGAGACTTCTTGGGGTCTGAATCCAGCTGGATCTGGGAATGTGGCTGAACTAGTTAAGGAGTTCCTGTTTTTGTTTCTAGGAATGATAGTCATTCCAGAATAGTTGTCCAAATCAAAACTCTATGTATTTGAAATCTGTTAAAGGCTGAACATGAACATTGTTTACCTGTCTTTGGACCATTTAAAAGTTGATCTACCATTTAAATATTTGATCTACTCAGCACTTACTGGATGTTTCAATTTGATTTGTATTTTATATAGAAGAAACATCTGCTATTAAGTACAAAAGAAACCCATGCTTTTGTGAAATCATTCAAAGGCAAGTGTGTGCATTTATTTGCTGGGATATAGTAGTTGTAGTTGTTGTTGTTAGGTG
>NW_006408631.1:7648363-7650409 GCF_000296735.1 Chrysochloris asiatica
TGTCTTTGCCTACAAAGACATAGAAAATTATTCAGAATTAGCCAAATTTTATTACTTTTGTTCTGTATCCAAACTTACAATTTCCTTTATGGAAATTAATACAAAGTAATAAAAAAAAAATCAAAAAACTTGTTTGGTTTGTTGAATTCGAAATGCTGATAGCATTGAATTTTACTATTGTCACGAAGCTTTTCCTCTTATCACTTTTCCACGTAAAGATGTAAAAATATTTCTTTTCTATTAATTTATAAAACTCTATTTTTTTTGTAGCTGAATTTTTTAGTTTAAAAAACCAATTGCATTTCTATGCTTCAATTATCCTTGAAGCTTCAACAACACTTTAATTTCATCCAATCTTTTAATAACTGTATTATGAAAACAAAATTTAAATGAGCATAATTGCAAGAAGATTGTTGTTTTTGTTTTTAAGTGCCATCAATTAGTTCCAACCCAGAGCAACTCTGTATAGGGTTTCTGAGGAGTAGATGGTGAATTTGAACCAGTGACCCTGCAGTTCAAACTGACCTAGTGGTTCAGTGCATTTTCCTACAGTACCACAGCAGGACTCAAGCCATCTTATTTTCCATTCTCACACAGAACTTTTAAAACAAACAAACAAACAAAAACAAACCTTGTTTGCCCCTAATGACATTATAGGTATTATCTTTAAAAAGAAAAATGAAAAAAAGGGAAGAGAGAGAAATGCAAAGAGACCGCCAGTCTCTGGAATCAAGATGTGTCACCTTCCAAACAAATCCTGGACTCTATTATCAGATACTAGAACATTGTCGCATTGTTCCAGGCTGAAAACAGCATTGTATGTGCAATGATATTGTAGAGTATACAAGGGACAAAATTCTGAAAACTTCTTAACCATAACCAAAGGCTTTGAGGAACTGAGTCACTGGGATTGGGGACTTAGGACCACATTTTCAGGAAAAAGATAAATCACCTGACATTACATAGCCTATAAAGACTATGTTCTACATCCTACTTTGATGAGTAATGACTGGGGTCTTCAAAAGCTTGCTAGCTGCCATCTAAGATGTAACTATTGATCTCTCCTTGTCCGGAGCAGAGAAGAGTGAAGATAATCAAATTATTCCAAAATAATTCATCCAAATGACTAATTTTGAATTAAGAAAATAATTAGTCCAAAGGACTAATGGACCACATGAGCCACAAACTGCAGTATATTGAGACCAGAAGAACAAGATGGTGCCTGGCTACCATTACCAACTTCTTTGATCAGAATCATAATAAATGATGCTGGACAGAGAGAGAGGGGAAAAATCTACAACAACATTTAAAATCATAAAAATAATCAGGCTTACTAGTTTGTTAGAGACTGGTGAAACTCCCAAGACTGTGGCCTTGAGACAACCTTCAAAGCCTGGAATTGAACCCACTCCTAACGATCAACTTTCAGGCAAACAGTAGACAGGTCAGTAAAGTGAGTAACATCACAATTAACCATAAGAGATCAAAAGGGCAACATTAAAAAAAAAAAAAAAAAAGGCAGCATTTGCACCAAACAAAGATAAGAATGTAGGAAGGTGCTGGAGAAAGGGACAGATGGAAATGGGATACCCAGGGAAGAAATGGGACCAGTGTAATTACACTGAAGGGATTACAACCAATGTCATGAAACAAAACATATGTAATTGTTGAATGGAAAACATGCTCTGTAAACTTTCACCCAAGCTATAATAAAATAAAACAAAAACAATTGTTTCAATTGAAGTCTTAGGCATGCCATTTGTGTTTTTATTTATAGTTTGTCTCATGTAATTCTCCTTACTTTTTACTCCCTATCACAACTATTATAGAATTGCCAACACGTTCTAATTAACTAGATGATTCAACCAGTCAACAGTAATATGTTTTCCACACTAAATCTAACTGTAGGAGACCAACTGGTTCCGTGGTAAAAGCACTCAGCTGCTAACCAAAAGATAGGTGGTACGAATCCAACAGCCATTCCTTGGGAGACAGAGAAAAGTATTCAACTTTGATATAAATACAAAGTACTATGGGACAGTTCTA
>NW_006408631.1:7651469-7661282 GCF_000296735.1 Chrysochloris asiatica
GATATTCTCAAAGTCATATTTTGGCTTTCATGGAGCTGTTTTAGTTATCTCCAGCTTCAGACTGAACTTGCATATGGGTAATTGATCATCCATTTCACAGTTTGCCCCTGACCTTGCTTTGGCTGATAATATTGAGCTTCTCCAACAATTGGTCTTGGAAAATTCTATCATGTGATCTCAGCATCATTTCTACCACAAAAGCCATACTTTCCAACTATGGGTTCTTCCTCTTTGTTTCCAATGATCACATTCTGATCACTAGTAATTATCAATGCATCTTGATTACATATTTGATTAATTTCTGACTGAAGAAGCTGGTAGAATTCTTCAGTTTCATCATCACTGGCTTAGTATTTGGTATATAAATTTGAATAATAGTGGCATTAGCTGGTCGTCCTTGTAGGTATATGGATGCTATCTTGTCACAGACAGCGTTGTACTTCAAAATAGGTCTTGAAGTGTTCTTTTAGACAACGAATGCAACACCATTCATCTTCAATTTGTGGCTCTTGGAATAGTTAACTATATGATTGTATAATTTAATTTTGCCAATACCAGCTCATTTTGACTCACTAATGTCTAGGATATTAATCTTTATTTATTCCATTTTATTTTTGACAACTTCCAATTTTCCTAAGTTCATACTTCTTATGTTCCATTTTCTGATTCTAAATGTATGTTTTCAGCTGTGTCTTTTCATTTTGAGTTGTGCCCTATCAGCAAAAAAAGGCTCAAAAAGCTTAACTCCATCCACATCATTAAGGTTAACTCTACTTTGAAATAGCAGTTAGTTCCCTGTCATGATCTGGATCTGAGTGCCTTCCAACTTGAGGGGCTCATATTCTGACACTGTATCTCCCAATGTCCCACTGCTATTCATAAGGTTTTCAGTGGATAATCACCCAGAAGTGGTCTGTCTCTCCTTCTTCCTAATCTGTTTTAGTCTGAAAGCTCGGCTGAAATCTACTCACTGTGGTTACCCCAGCTGGTATTTAAAATACCTCAGGTATAGCTTCCAGCATGACAACACATAAACCACTTTCAGTATGACAAAGTGATAGATGAGTGATTGCCTTCACATAGGAAAAGAAAAAAAACATGATCATTTACTGAGTACTCACTCTGTACTGGTTCACACGATTATTGAAGAAAGAGTGATACGAGTTATTATGAATGACTGATGTCCTACATGTCATCCCACAACTCCTTTGGTCTTCAGTCATTAGTTTTTAATACACTAAATTTGTTCTTGAAATAGTCTCTAAATTCAGTTGGATATGCTTAGTCATAATTTAGGTCTTTGGACTTGTAATTTTTTTTTTTTTAGCTTCAGCTTGAACTTGCATATGAGCAACTGATGGCTTATTTTTCAATCAGTTCCTGGAATTATTCTAATGATCTCGAGCTTCTTCATTGTCTCTGCAGATGTTGTCAATTTTATTTCTATGATCTAATTTTTATGTACATCACTTTGTGAGGTCCACATGTACCATCAGTGTGAATGCTCGTGCTATAAAGGTATCTTCAACGAATCAGTCACTGGTCTTGCAAAATGCTAACATGCAATTTCCAGTATTGCTTCTGTCACTAAGGCCAATTTTTCCAACTATGGATTCTTCTTTTCGTTTCCAACCTTCACATCTAATTACTATAATTATTTACACACTTTGTTTGATAATTTTCAGACTACAGAGCTGGTAAAAACTTCAGTGTCTTCATCTTTGCTATTAGTGGTTGATACATAAATTTGAATAAGTTAGTTAACTCGTCTTCCTTATAAGTATATGGACATTTTCCTATCACTGACAGAATTGTACTTCAAGATAGATCTTGAAATGTTCTTTTTGATGATGAATGTGCTGCCATTCTTCTTTAATTTGCTTTTCCCAGCATAGTGAACCACATGATTTACAATACAAAATGGTCAATATGCATCCATTTCAGCTTGCTAGTGCCTAGTGTATTGATCTTTATATGCTCCATTCAATTTTTGGTGACTTTCAATTTTCCTAGATTCATACTTTGCACATTGACCATTCCCATTATTAATGATGTATATAGTTGTTTCTTTTCATTTTAACTAGTGTCACAAAAGCAGATGAAGGTTCTGAAAGATTTTTTTCTATCCACATCATTAAAGGGGTTTCCAATTATGGAGGCAGCCCTTCCTCAGTTGTATTTTGAATGCATCCTAACCAGAGGGGCTTATCTTTTGGCACTGTATCAGATAATATTCTTTTTCTATTTAGAAGGTTTCCACTTGCCATTTTTTAAGAATTTGATCACTAGTTCCTGCTTTCTTGTCTATTCTTAGTCTGAAAACTGTGCTGAAACCTGTCTATTATGGATGACTCTGCTATTACTTAAAATACTTACAGCATAGCTTCCAGCATTACATCAAAATGCAAGCCACTACAGAACAAAAAACTTACAGAAGAATTGTGGGAGGACATCAACAACATCATACATTAGAAAAACAAAAGGTCATTAAAAACATAGGAAAGAAAGAAAACACCGAATAGATATCAGAAGAGATTTTTAAACTTACTCTTGAACATAGAGTAGCTAAAGTAAATGTAAAGTAAAGAGTTGATGAAGTAAATAGCTGAGCAGAAGATTCCAAAGTGTGGCTTAAAAAGATGAAGTAAAGAATTATAATAAAATGTACAAAGACGTGGAGTTAGAAAACCAAAAGGGAAGACCATGCTTGGCATTTCTCAAACTGAAAGCACCTTCTGAAGAAAAAGAAAAATCATTCAAAACACAAGTTACAACACTGAAATGTTCTATGAGCAAAATATTGAAAGATTCAGGAAACATCAAAAGAAGATAGAAGGAAAATACAGTCGCTCTACCAAAAGAATAAATGTTCAACCATTTTAGGAAGCAGCATATGATAAAGAACCAGTGTTACTAAAGGAAGAAGTCCAGGCTGCACTGAAGATACAAAACTCCAAAAACTGACTAAATATCAGTTGAGATGTTTTAACAAATGTACGCAACACTAGAACAACTAATTCGTCTATAACAAAACATTTGGAAGACAGTTACCTGGTCAACCGCCAAGGAACGATCTTTATTTGTGCCTATTTCAAAGAAAGGTGACCCAACAGGATGCAGAAATTATTGAATAATATCATTAATATCACATGCAAGTAAAGTTATGCTGATGGTAACTCAGAAATAGTTGCAACAGTACACTGACAGGGAATTGTCAGAACTTCAAACTTGATCAGAAGAAGATATGGAAAAAGGGACGTCACTGCTGATGTTAGATGGATCTTGAATGAAAGCAAAGTGTAGCAAGAGGATATTTACTTGTGTTTTATTGACTATGCGAAAACATCTGGCTACATGGATCATAATAAACTTTGGATAAAATTGCCAAGAATGGGAATTCTAGAACACTTAACTGTGCTTAAGCAGAACCTGTTTATAAACAAAGAGGCAGTCATTCAAATAGAATAAAGGGATAATATGTGTTATAAAATTAGGAAAAGTATATGTCAGGGTTGTACTTTTTCATCATCTAAGGAGTAGCTGATGAGCTTGAACTTCCAACCTTGCAGTTCAAACTGACTTTGAAGCCCAGTGCATTAATCCACAGTGCCATAGTAGACCATATTTAAAGACACCTGGTGTGGCACTGTGGGTTAATGTGCTAAACTTCAAAGTCCTTTTGAACCTTAAGGTCGGCAGTTCAAGCTCACTAATCACTCTGAGGAAACCCTATACAGGGTCTCTATGGGTTGTAACCAACTTGACTGCACTTCACAACAATAACAAAGACCTTATTTTATTCCAAATAATAGAAACCAATTTTCAGTATATTAGTTGAACTAAAGATAGTTTTCTAACTAGGTTAACAACAACAAAAAGTTGTATCAGAAAGATACTGTAATTTAAGGGCACAATCATATAGCTAAGCTGCATAGGTTTGAATCTCAATATTTCTACTTACTAATTGTGAGAACTTGAGCAAATGACATAATCTCTCAGTTCTTCATCATCTTTAAGTGCGTAAAGTGCTCATAATGGTGCCTGACACGTAGAAAATAGATGTGAAAAACCCAAGCTGGAACTGGAAATCCAACAGGATCCCAGATCACCTCTGTCTTCAACTCTCATGTTACCTCTCTCTGGGCTTCTGCTTCTTCCTCCTTTCTCCCTCTTGGATTGCAGGTAGTCTTGGATAAAAAAAATAGTAGGAAAACAAGTATAAAGAGCACTGAATACAATGCTAAGACATTTGAATTTATTGTCTAATGCTAAGTTTAAAAGGTGTTGTTGTTTTTTTAAGCACTGAAATAACATGCTTATTTATAATTGTTATCATGTTTCAGAAAGATCATATGTGGAGGCATACAAACCAGAAATAAAGGTGGAAAATACTGTTTTATCTTTCAAATATCAATTACTATCGATTTATACAGGCAGTTCCTGGCTTACAAATGAGATCTGTTCCTAAGTCTGTATTTAAGTCGAATTTGTAGGTAAGACAGAACAAGCGCATATGGTTCTTAATTAGTTTATAGATAAAAAAGACTCAGAGCCTTTTGAAATATTAAAAAGTTGCACATACAAAAAGTGAAGGTATCATAATGTAGAATTTGTTGTGAGTAGGAGTTGTTTCAACTGTTTCAACTGTAGGGTGATATATAGAAAATTATAGGGCAAGTAGGAGTTTAACATTCCTAACCTGTGTTTATGTTTTCTTTTGTTTTTCCTTTTCTTTTTTTTTTTGCTAATTGCTAATTCATCTAAAATGGATGGATGGATTAAAATAGATAAATAGATGCTTTTACTAGAGAAGATAAAAATGTCTTTTAGGAAGATATACTCTGTTTAGGAAAGACAAAATTACATAGAGACTGGCTGTAGAAAAAATGGATTTCTGATCATTGTCTCATGTAGAAATAAGAGAATTAATAATTGATTGAATGTGCAAGATGAAGGACAGGAAGCATTGTAAATGCTTAAACAGATGGACCAAATTCTAGCTTAAACAGATAGATTAAAATACCATTAACTAAAATAAGAAATATAGGACCTAAAACGCAAGTTTGGGGATAAATTATGACAATTGTTTTTTAATTCATTCAATGAATATGAGCAAGCTTTTACTATATACCATGCACTTTCAGAGACACAAAGTCTGTAACCTCATAAAATGTGTATTCAAGAGTTCTCTGAACATGGAATTTGAAGTGTCTATTAGATATACAGATACGCTGTGTAAGCAATTAAATGTATAAATCTGGTAAAGATATACATTTGATCGTTGGTATATATTATCAAAACCTATCAAATAAGAAGACTGAGAACTAGTCCCTGTGAGACAAACATGAACAGATTATAAAAAGGAAGGGCCAATTAAGGTGGTGGGCAGAAAAAGATCAGCCAATAAAATCAGATGAAAAACAAATAATAATTCCAGCTTTGACTATGACCAATTTTCATAAATTTGCTTTCAAAATTATATAATACAAATACAAATATGTAATAATTTTAAGGAGCTCCGGCTAGTGTTAACGAGTTGAACTGCTAACCTCAAGGTCAACAGTTCAAAACTACCAGTCATTCTGTGGGAGAAAGATAAGACTTTCTGCTACTGTAAAGATTTACAGCCTCGGAAACCCTACGCAGGGTCGTTATGAGTCAGAACTGACTCCATGGCACACCACCATAATCATAATTTTATTATTATACAATAATAATTTTAAATACATATTTCATATATTCAGGTCATAACAGTAAATTTTCTTAAGGTAGAAATCCCAAGGAAATAACTTAAATGCATTATCTGTATCAATCTACAATCAACAGGAAACAACTTTAATCCTTAAGGAGTCTGTTTTCTTCAACAGACAATTCTTACTCTCTGAGAATCTTGTTTAAAATACTAATTTGCTTAGCATAGACTGTGCAAAGGTAAACCGGACCAGACTGGCCTTCATTAATACCAGCTTTTAACATTTTGTATAATATTGACAGATATGAGGGGTCTTAAAAAATTCATGAAAAAATGAATATTGATAGATTTCCACAAACTTTTGAAGCACCCTTTTATTTTCCCTTTGCTTTTGTTTATCCATCTAAATTTCCCTTGTTTCCCATTTTTTCTCACTGAACATCCCCATTCTGCAATACAAATCCCTCTTTCTTGCAAGTTTCAAGCTTTTAATTACTACCCCAGACATCCTTTCTCAGTTTGGCTGTGCAAAAAACAGACTTCAGGGAAAGATTTTCTAGAATTAAACAAATGGATTACATCAGTGTTTTCCTGTTCTTTTAAGAATAAAGACAAAATTATGTCTTTGCCATGTTAGTCCATATGAGGTTGGGCCAAAGTGGAGGTTGGCAATTGGCAATTATTCCTTGGAGAGGATGTTAAATGGTCCTTCATCATCAGTCACAGCTGAAGATGGTAATTCTGGGGAAAACAAAAATGAAATATTTTTGGCTCTTATGATATGACCTTTCATTTCCTTTCAAACATTGTTCTCATTTCACCATTACCAGATTCACGCTGCTAGGGAACAGCTCTAATGTGTCCTTGTCAGATTTCTCCGTAATCTCTCCAATTTCTAAGGCCATTATTTCCATTTTGTTTCAAACAAAAATTCACCTTTTGATTAGTAATCCTCTTTTCCAAATCTGTCACCAATTTTGCTTTTTCAAAATATATCCAAAAATTATTTTCTTATAAAATCCGTACATATAATTAGATTTCCATTTTACTTCCTCTTAATAATAAGATTATTATTGCTATGCATTCTCCCGTTTCTAACTAGGCCAAAATTTGGAGAGGCAGTGGCAATATTGAATGCTCTTCTAAACTAGTGGCACATTACAAGCTGAATACAGACAAAGTCAACAAAAACTTAGGTAAGTTAGGGTGAAAAAGAGGCAAAATTGTTTTCCTTTTCTTTATCTTCCATTCCCTCTCAATTCCCCAAGTTGTGTTTTGCTTTGTTTTTTGTGTCCTTATTTTTTTCTCTCAAGCATCTCACCTTAGCTAGTTGTTGTTGTTGTTGTTGTTATGTGCCATAGAGTCGGTTCCAACTCATAGTGACCCTGTACAGGGTTTCCGAGGCTGTAAATCTTTATGGGAGCAGAAAGCCTCATCTTTCTCCCACGAAGCAGCTAATAGTTTCGAACTGCTGACCTTGCGGCTCACAGCCCGATTCGTAACCACTACGCTACCAGAGCTCCTTCACCTTAGCTAGGGCACAAGCTAGACACAGCCTTCACCAGTTATGTAGGTCCAAGTCCTGAAGGCACACATTAGGCATCAATGAGCAAAGCTAAACAAAAATGAGTGAGACTCACTGCAAAGAAAATGCCTCATGCAAATTGAATCACTGCTACTGATCTCTAGCCAAATATCGTCATTCAGAACTGTGGGATCAGTGACAGTGTTGCCAGAGTTCTTGATTATTATTTTTTAAAAAAAACAGCTAGAAATAAGTTTTGTTTGTTTTTCTATGTGTTTAAGATAACTCAAATTTCTGAGTCAGTTAATTTTTCTTTAACACAACGATGCTTGTTTTTGTTGTTTAGTGTCATCTAGTAGGTTCCAACTCATAGTAGTAGCTCAAAATAGGGTTTCTGAGAAGCGACTGGTGGATATGAACTGCCAACCTTGGGGTTAACACTCCAGTTTTTATCCTATAGCATCACACCAGAACTCTATAGTGATGATTTTTGTTGATGTTAAGTTACCATTGAGTGAGTTCTGACTCAAAGTGTTCCTATAGTTTTTGAGGAGTGGCTGGTGTGTTTGAACCACCAACCTTGTGGTTAGCAGTCCAGTACTGATCCTACAGTGTCACATTAGGAATGAACAGTTTGAAACCTTTTATTTTACAGCAAGAAAACCATATCCTACTGATCTGCCAAGGTAGCATGTTGATTAACCGGGAAGGCTCAGATCAGTGTTCTTGAGTATTCCCCAGCTATTAGTGGTTTACTTTGCCAATTTATCAAATTTGTTTTGGAAAAGAAAATATAGATGGTGGCTTGCTACCACTACTGACCTTTCTGACCAGGTACTCAATAGAATGTCATGGTTTGAACAGGAGAAAAATGTAGAAAAACACTCAAATTAATAAAAATAGACAAAATTTACAAGACTGATTAAAGACTAGAAGAATTCCCCAAGATTAGCATCTTAAATCCCCTTTCTGACAAGGAACTAAAGAAATTTCAGAGGTCATTTCTCAACCAAATAACAGAGGAGGCTATAAAATAAAAGACTCTAATGGCACTGTGGGTTATGCATTGGGCTACTAACCACAAGGTCCGAGGCTCAAATCCACCAGTCACTTCATCAGAGAAAAATGAGGCTGTCTGCGCCCATAAGGATTTATAGTCTCAAAATTCCTGTAACAGTCAATGGTAGTGACTGGGTATAAAATAAACAATAATACCTATGAGGAATGTGTTGCTTAGAGCAATCAATTATGCAAGATCAAAATGACAACATTTGCTCAAAATCAAAGATGAGAAGGCAGGGAGGGGCAGAGAAAACAGACAATGCAAATGGGGAAACCAGGATAGACATGGAGAAAGTGCTGACACACTGCATAGATTGTAACAAATGTCATGGGGCAATTTGTGTATGAGTTATTGAATAGAAAACTAGTTAACTCTGTAAAGGTTCACCTAAAGCACGATTAAAAGTTTGGGGAAAAAAATAGCAAAGTTAATAAATAGAGTGCTTTTTAAAAGAATTAACAACAAAAGGATGAATGATAATGTTTTCCCTTTCCACATATTAATTTATTATGCCTTTTAGTTTCTTTCATTCTGTGCATTTTCAGAAAAAGATGTACTCTTGGATAAAGAATTAAATCTTTTGAGAACTTCTCATGTGACAATTTGCACACAACTTTCCAGATTTTAAACCAATCAGTTCTGGAATACTCTTACTTCACAGTGCTATCCATAGCTTGTCATGTTCTACATAGTCTATTGAGCATACGCTACATCTGATGTCAGC
The DNA here is from genome assembly GCF_000296735.1 of Chrysochloris asiatica. NCBI lineage: Eukaryota > Metazoa > Chordata > Mammalia > Afrosoricida > Chrysochloridae > Chrysochloris > Chrysochloris asiatica. Next base: position 7,660,474 of record NW_006408631.1, read on the forward strand.
AATTATGTCAGTTGGGAGCGACTGAGCCGAAGGTCTCTGACCTGGAGTTAGTTTAACCAAAGGATTACAACTGAACAGTTGTGGTCCAGAAATTTGGGCTGCATCCAGGTCAGGCTGCCCCCTGAGTAACTTGCAAAGCCTGCCTCAGGGAACAAGGAACTTGCCAAGTCTTTCATTGTACAAAGCCATGACCTTCAGCTCAGTCTGCACAAACATCTAGCTGCTCTAATCTCTGTTTCCTTAGGTAGCACAAGTTACATTTCTTTTGATAAAGTCCCCCTTACCGCATGCACAAACAACACCAGATGTTCTTGCACTCCTTTCCCTGTCCCCAGCACCAACTTTGATATGTTTATAAAATAAACTTGCTGCACTTGGTCTGCATCTCAGTAGCTCCATCAGAGTGCTGCATCCCCCTTGGTCCCAACTTTACTTATTTCATTTGTGTCTTGTTTTTCTAATCTCCCTTCGGCCCTACTAGGAGTTAATCTCTCCACACAGGTCTCAGAGAATAGCCACATCCCACCTGGTCCCAACTTTACTTATTTCTTTGTGTCCTTTTATTTCTAATCTCCCGTCACCCCTACTCTTCGCGCGGGTCACAGAGAATAGCCTATGCCAGACATGGCAGATGTCCCTCATTCCATGACACCTTCTAAATCTGACTTGATATTTTTATTTTCTGGCAGTTCTCTATCAGTGTACTATTGCAGCACATTTTGAGTTATTTTCATCAAAATTTTATTTGCATGAAATATTAATAACATTGTATCGTAATTTCTTTATTCCTTTCTTTGGAATGGCATAAA
>NW_006408631.1:7661893-7663337 GCF_000296735.1 Chrysochloris asiatica
TTGGATTCAGCATGTCTCTCCTGGAAAGCAAGTTTCAGAGTCTCTTCTAACATCCATTTTGTTCTCTTATTTCTTTACTATATTTAAAATGACCTTTTGCTTTGTTCCTGAATGATGTTCTTAATTTCATCCCACAATTCTTCTGGTCTTTGGACACTGGTGTCTAATTCATTAAGTATGCTTTTGAGATGGTCTCTAAATTCATGAGGGACAAGTTCAAGGTCATATTTTGATTCTCATGGACTTCTTTTAATTTTATTCAACTTCAGCCTGAACTTTCATATTAGCATTTTGTGGTCTGCTCCATAGTCAACTCCTGGCTTTTTTTTAACCTGACGATATTCAGTTTTTCCTTCATCTCTTCCCATAGATGTAGTCAATTTTTTTGTTTGTTTAATCAGACTTTAATTAATCCTTTGGATATATATTAATTCCTTAAGGTTTTTACCAAAATATTGAAATATAAGAAGTTCCATTCAACATTCTTCACAAACACAAATATACACACATATATGTAGTAGACACATTCCAAAAGAATACACAAGAAACTGCTACTGATGGTTATCTTCAGGGAAAAGCTCAGAAGGTAGGGATAGGAAGAAAACATTTATTATTGTATTTTCTAAATTACCTGAAAAAAAAATTTTTTTAAACATGTGTATGTATCAACTTGAAGACAAATGGCCTTTAATTTAAAAAAAAATACTTTCCAGCTCAGAAGTAGTCACTTTGATTCCTGTGTATTCCATCTGGTCCATCTGAATGTTGTTGTTAACTACCATCAAGTCGATTCCAACTCACAGTGACCCTATATAGGGTTTCCAAGGAGCAGATGGTGACTTTGAACTGAAAATGTTGTGGTTCAAACCAACCTTCTGGTCCAGTGCTTATCCTAGAGCACCACAGAAGGGCTCCGCCTCTTACGCAGTTTAAAAAAAAGGTGTTTTCAATGAAGTTATTGGACTTGACAAATTCTATCATGTGATCTCCAGTAAAATTTCTATCATTGACGACATGATGATCCTTCTTCTTATTTCTAACTTTGGCATTCCAATCACCAATAATTTTCAATACATCTTGATTGTATGTTTGATCAATTTCAGACTGAAAAAATGGGTACAATTCTTCAATTTAATATTTACTGGCTTGGTGGTTGGTGTGAAAATTTGAATAATAGTGGTATTAATTGGTTTTCCTTCTAGATGTGTGAATATTGTCCTATGACATAGAGCATTGTACTTCAAGATAGATGTTGAAATTTTCTTTTTGACGATGAATGTGAAGCCATTCCTCTTAAGTTTGTATTTCCCAGGATAATAAATCATATGAATAGCTCATTCAAAATGGTCAATACCAATCGATTTCAGCTCACGAATGCTTGTTGTTGTTGTTGTTGTTGGGTGCCATCATGTAAGTAGCGACCCATAGAAATCTTATGCACAGC
>NW_006408631.1:7667052-7668183 GCF_000296735.1 Chrysochloris asiatica
TACTGGTGGCATAGCTTTCAGAATCACAGCAACACTAATGCTTAGGGTATCACTTTATGCTTTTCATTTTAGCTGACTAAGATATTTGTCTTTATGCTTTTCATTTCTGACAACTTTTAATTTTACTGGATTCATACTTCCTGCATTCCATGTTCCTATTATTAATGGATGTTTGCAGCTGTTTCTCATAATTTTGAGTTGTGTCCCATCAGCAAATGAAGGTCCCAAAAGCTTTACTCCATTTGCATCATCATGGCCAACTCTACTTTGAGGAGGCAGTTCTTCCCCAGTTATATTTTGAGTGCCTTCTAATCTGACAGGTTTGTCTTCTGGCACAATATCTAACAGTGTTATATTGCTATTCATCATATTTTCATCTTCTGGTCCTGTATCTGATAATATCCCACTGCTATTTATCTGGTTTTCAGTGTCTAAACATTCAGTAGTGTCCTTCCTGTCTTTCTTCCTCATCCGCCTTAGTCTGGAAACTCTGCTGAATTCTATCCATCCTGGGTGACCCTGCTGGTATTTTAAATTTCGGTAGCATAGCTTCCAGCATCACAGCAACATACAAGCCACCACAGTATGACAAACTGACATACTATTGGTAGCCTTATGACTTTAAGTATGTTTTCTCTTTTAATGTATTTAAGAAATTATAAATTAATGTAGATTAATGCACTGGAGTCAATTTGAACCTCAAGGTTGGCAGTTCAAGCTCATGAGCCATTCCTCGAAAACCCTATACAGGGTTGCTATGAGTGGGTGTCAACTCAGCGGCACTTAACAACAACAACAAATAGTTAATAAAATGAGACCCCAACATATAATTTATGTTAAACTTTCTTCACATAAAAATAAAAAAGAACTAAAGAATAACTAAGAAGATGTATGTGAATTTAAGATGTTGCTTAACAACATCTTTAGAATTTAGGATTCATCCACATATTAGATAGTGGATGAATCCTAAATTTGTACACATATTATCTAAAAGTTGTTTCTGATTCAAGGATATTGAATTCTATCCTCCCAAAATATATAACAACTTGCCTAGGTCATGTTTCTCAGTGGTTTAGCAGTTATGTAATGATATAATCATCTCCATGATATGATCTGATATGATCAGCCAAG
>NW_006408631.1:7669322-7675556 GCF_000296735.1 Chrysochloris asiatica
AGAAGACAAGCTATACATCCTTTTTTGAGTAGAGACGAGAATCTTAAAAGCTCATGAGCAGTCATCTAATGTGCAATTATTGTTCTTTCCCTGTGCAGAAGAAAGCAGACTGATAAAAATTAAAGATGTTTGAAATCAACTAGTCCATTGGATTAAGGAATATGCAAACATAATTATCCATGACCCTGAGACCAGAAGAACAAGATGGTGCCCAAATACCACTACCAACTGAAGGGAATCACATTACAGGGTCTTGGACAGAGAGGGAGAAAAGGTGGAACAAAACTCAAAATGATATCAACAAAAAAGATCGGGCTTACTGGTTAGAAAGAGACTGAAGGAACCTAAGACTATGGTCCTCAGTTAACTAACCTTTGGGTCTGGAACTGAACTCATTACCCTCATGGTTCAATTTTCAGCTAAGTAGTAGATAAGTATTCACAACCCTGTTGTATACCACTGGACCAATAAACAACATTCTTATCAATGGAGAAAAGATTGAAGTTTTCAAGGACTTCATTCTTCTTGTACCAACTATCAACACTCACAGAAGCAGCAGTCAGGAAATCAAATGACATTGTATTAGGCAAATCTGCTGCACAAGACCTTTTTAAAGTGTGGAAGAGCAAATATTTCAGCTTGAGGACTAAGGTGCGACTGACCCAAGTCATGGTATTTTCAATAACCTCATATGCATGTGAAAGTTGGACAATAAATAAGGAAGACTGTAGAAGAATTGATGCTTTTGAGTTATGGTGTTGGAGGAGAATATAGAAAGTGCCAAGGGCTGCCCATAGAACCAACAGGTTTGTGTTGGAAGAAATGCAGCCAGAGTGCTCCTTAGAGGCCAAGATGGCCAAACTTTGTCTCTCATACTTCAGACATACTGTCAGGAGGGACTAGTCACTTAAGAAGGATATCATATTTGGTAAGGTGGAGGGTCAGAGAAAAAGAGGAAGACCCTCAGCAAGATGGATTGGCCAAGTGGCAGCATCAATGGGCTCAAGCATGGCAACAATAGTGAGGTTGGCCCAGGATCGGGCAGTGTTTTGTTCTGCTATGCATAAGGTCGTTATGAGTCAGCACTGACTCGATGGCACCTAACAGCAAGTAGAGAGGTATATAAAAGGGACAATAACATTAATAAGATATAGTCACCATAGAATGGTCAACCACTCAACATCAAAATGACAGCATTTACCTAAGGACAAATTTCAGGATTGAAAAGGAGAGTGGGATAAAAATAAGAATCACAGTGAAGAAGTGATATTAGAGATGTTACGTGGAAGGCATTGCAATCATTATAATGAAATGAAGTATTTGAACAGTTAACTGATGATCTGTTCTGTAAACCTTCATACCATTTACATGAAAAAGTTACAACAATAACAAAAAGAACTGTCAGAAGCAGAGCACATGACTGTTGAATTTTCAAGACCCAGGGGAAAACTGATGCCAAGGCACCTGGAGATCATCAAGGAATGCCATGCTCACAGATGTTGAAAGGATGCAAGGACCTTCACCCAGAGCTAACAGAGAGATAACACTTTCCCCTAGAGCTGGTGCCCTGAATTTGGACTTACAGGTTCCTAAACTTTGAGAATAAAATGTCTATTTGTCAAAGCCACCCATTTGTATTTTTATAGCAGCACTAGTTAAGATTGTGAGGATGGCACAGGACGGAAAAGAGTTTTGTTCTTTTGTGCATAGGGTCACTATGAGTTGCAACCAACTTGACAGCACGTAACAAAAACAACAAGGTAACTAAGACAAAGGGTAAGAGTTCTGACCTCTGTCCCTCCCACTTCCACTTGAGAAGTTAAAGGACTTTCTGAGGCAAAAAGGATTAATATTTTATTTTTTAAATGTGCATTTGAATGAGCTCTCATAGATGTAGGGGAAGAAAGACTTACTGCATATAGCTCACTAGTGACTAAATTTACAGTGTTAGTGTAAGCAGATTGGGGGAAAAGCAGAGAGTCTGCTGGTCCAGTACTAGCATGTTCAGTGCTTTTTATTTTTTCCTTCTTTCTTTCTTTTATTCATCCATGAATAAATAAATAAATATATTTATTATATGCAGCTCAATAAAAAAAAAAAAAAAAGAGGGACATAACCATGAACAAGCCATGAAGTTTCCATGTCCTTATAAAGTCTACCTTCCATTAAGGAGATAGATCATAAACAAGGAAAAATAAATAAATGAGCACAGAAGTAAGGTTTGAGAAAAGAAGGATAAAGAACAGAATATTCAAAAACAATGAAGTAGGAATAAGCTTAAAAAGTTGAAGCAACAGTGTCTTAGGTATCTACTGCTGCTATAACAGAAATACCACAAGTGAATGGATTTAAAAACAAAATTATTCTCTCAGTTTAAGAGTCTAAAAGTCCAAATTCAGAGCCAGTTCTAGTAGAAAGTTTTCTATGTTTCCACTCTGGAAAAAAGTTGTTATATCCTTTTAGCATCTCCAATATTCCTTGGATATATCCACGCATCTGGGCATCACTCTTCCTCTGGATCTAGGAGTTTCACAATGCAAGGCCCCAGGTCCAAAGGGAACACTCCACTTTTGACTCTTCTTTCTTGGTGGTAGTGGATATCCCTTCTCTACTCCGTATACATATATCCTGTGGATTGCATCTGGTCTCATTAACATCACAGAACTAACTGAAGATTTACAACATATAGGAAAATTAAAACAAATCAGGTTTGGTCACATCAGTTCACATCATGAGAGAAGTGATTACATTATATTAGATTATATTAGATCTCAAGGAGAAGGACTGGTGTTGCTGTTAAGTGCTGGCCAGTCAATTCCAACTCATAACAACCATTGGGTTTCTAAGGCTGTAAATCTTTGCTGGGGCCGAAAGGCTCTTTCTTCCACCAAGCATCTGGGGTCTAAAACTAGTGACATTGTGGTTCTCAGTCCAGTGCCACCATGACTGTTAACCTTTTAGTTAGTAGCTGAGGGCTTAACCATTTTGGTACCTGTTGTTGTTGTTAAGCGCCATTGAGTAGGTTCCAACCCATATCAACCCTGTATAGGGTTTTGAAGAGCAACTGGTGAGCTTGAACCTCCGACTTTGCAGCACAAATCAACTTTGCAGTCCAGCACATTAACCCACAGCACCTCGGGACTCCTTTTCTTTCTTTGCCTAGGAATCTCCATAGGAATATTTAGAATCCAGAAAATCCTTTCCTTCTAGAGCTGTCCTGCTGATCCTGGCTACAGAGCATGACATTTTTGACCCCGTTCCTGTCCCTTACTCAGCAGTCTGCAGCCTCATAGATCCCCATTCTGTCTATGATAGTTAAGGCTTTGTGTTAACTTGGTTAGGCCTGGATTCTCAGTGGTTTGGCAATTAAACCCTAGCAATTCCCAGATTACTGTGATTAAATAGTCCTATTAAATTAACATGTGGAGAAAACATGAATGGTTAACAATAGTACCTGGGTTAAGTAAATGATGGCGTGTTTTCCGTCATTCATTATCATGTTTGGGGAAAATACTTAAAGATAGAAAAAAATTCCATAACATATTTTTAAGTAAAAGGAGGGGTGACAGAATAACAAAGATTATAATATGACTCTAATTTTTAAAGCATATATATCTATATATGCATATTTTATTATTAACATTAAATATTTTAATACAGTAAAGTGGTAAAATGGCTATCTTGTTATAGTGAGATTCAACACTATCAATTTTTCTTTCCTATTAATTTTCTCTTTTTGAAATCTTTTAAAAATGAACATAATTTAGTTTTATATTATAAAAGATAATTATTAATATATACTATCTTCTTTGAATGTGTTGTGTCCAAAATCCTTACTTGTGACATCCTTGAGACTAGTCTTCTAACTTGTTCAGTGGTGTTCTGGAAGGCTTTCTGCTCAAGAGAACAGTGGGAGTTCTGACAAAGCAATCCAGACCTTCTTAACGGCCATCTGTCACAAGAATCAGACAGCCAAATAATTTTGATTACTCATTTAACTAAGACAAAAACAACAACAAAAAAAACCCAGGTTGCTTTTGCTTGTAATCTGAAGCACACTAGTTTTGTTTGTTTGTCCTTTATAGGAATCCTGGTGGCATATTGGGTAAGCACTTGAGATGCTAACCAAAAGGTCACATGTTTGAACTTAGCAGTCACTCCACGGTAGAAAAATAAGGCAGTCCATTTCTGTAAAGATTTATAGGCTCAGAAACTCTTTTAAAGATTTATAGGGTCACTATGAGTTATAATTGACTTGGTGGCAGTGAATTTGTTGTAACTTTTCACATAGTCCCTCTCTCCCTCTCATACATGTTCAACTTGTATGTCTATCCATGCATCTACTTGTAGATCACCGTTATTGCAGAATCGTGTGTATAACGGTATTTGTTCTGCTGTGGTGTATGGGAAGATGCACTGGACCACAAGGTAGGTTTGAACCACAAGATCAGGGGTTCAAGCTCATCAGCTGCTCCTCAGAAACCCTATGCAGGGTCACTATGAGTCAGAACGAACTCAACGGTACTTAACAACAACAGCAATAACCTCTGCTGTCTTTAACTCTTGCACTCCTCCAGTGTCTTCCCCTGTCTCCTCCATTTTTTGCTACCCTCCCTCTTAGTGTATAATGCCTTCCCCTTCACCTATGTTAATATGTGTGTAATCTCTACTTATTAATTTACCCTCCCTTCCCCACCCACTCTTGTTAATCACCACAGGATGTTTCTTTATGTGTGAAAATTTTTTCTTGACTTTTTATAAGAATGAACTCATACAATATGTGTCCTTTAGTGATTGACTTATTTCACACAGCATAATGTTCTCCAGGTTCAACTGTGTTATGAGGTGTTTTGTAGATTCATCATTATTTTTTAACATTATCTAGTATGCCATTGTTTGTTTATATCATAGTTTGTTTATCCATTCTTCCACTGATGGGCATTCAGGTTGCTTCCATCTTTTTGCTATTGTAAATAATTGCAGCAGTTGAACACAGGTGTGCCTATATCTTTTTTGTCACAACTCTTATTTCTCTAGACTATATACCAAGTGGTGACATTGCTGGATCATATGGTATTTCTATTTTCAACTTTTTAAGGAAGTGCCATACTGCTTTTGACAGTGGTTGCATCACTTTACACTCATATAGTATATTAGGGTTCCATTTTCTCAACACTCTCACCAACATTTCTTTTCTTTTCTTTTTTTTTAACTCTGCTACTAAAGCTAAAGGAGCTCTGGTAGCATAGTGGTTATGAATCAGGCTGCCAACTTCAAGGTCAGCTGTTCGAAACTACCAGCCGTTCTGCAGGAGAAAGATGAGGTTTTCTGCTCCCATAAAGATTTACAGCCTTGGAAACCCTGTACAGGGTCTCTATGAGTCGGAACCAACTCCACAGCACATAACAACAACAACAACAACTAAAACTAGGTTACGCACATTTGGTACAGGTGTTCTACTTATCTTAGTAGAATATCTGCTCCACAGGGCAGACAAAAGTCTAAATTATTCTTGTTTTATCTCTGGTCCCTTGAACCCACCCACTGCCAATAAGTCTATTCTGGTTCATAGCAACATTATAGGACAGAGTAGACGTGCTCCATGGGTATTCCAAGGCTGTAAATCTTTATGGAAGTAGACTGCCTCATCTGTGTCCCTCAGAGCAGCTGGTGTGTTCAAGCACAAGGCTTAGCTCACTGAGCACTGCTGGTGCCTTGAACAGTGCCTGACAAACACTAGGAATGAAGTAAGTATTGATTTAATAAATAGATGAATGAATCCAAGTCTTATTGATGGCAACCCAGAGAGAAACATGGCATAGTCAATTTGATATTCTGGGTACATTCAGCAGAGTGTTCAATGAAAACTGAAGTGTTATGTTTAAGAAAAGTGGGTTAAATTTGTTGCAAGGGTGCACTATCATATACATGGAACAGAAAGGTGGCTTTTGTTCAGTAGTGCAAACTTGGAAACCCTCTACAAGTTCGCTGTGATTTGGAACTTACTTGATGGCACTTAACAACCACAACAATACTGTTTCAGATGTGGCACCATAGGATAAGTACTGGACCACAAGGCCAGTGGTTCAAATTCACCATCTGCTTCTTGGAAACCCTATACAAGGTCACTATGAGTTGGACTTGACTCGGCAGCACTAAAAAACAACTGTCTCAGATAGATGGCTTCAGACAGAGGTTTCCTTCCCACAGCAAACACAAAGATTAAAGTCTACA
>NW_006408631.1:7675656-7682223 GCF_000296735.1 Chrysochloris asiatica
GAATCGGGCTGCAAACCTCAAGGTCAGCAGTTCAACACTACCAGCTGCTCCGTGGGAGAAAGATGAGGCTTTCTGCTCCCGTAAAGATTTACTGCCTCAGAAACCCTGTGCAGGGTCGCTATGGGTCGGAACCGACTCGACGGCACTTAACAACAACATATATACATAGTATTCATATACTAGCATTGCTGCCAATGTAACCATAAATAAATGGAATAAAAGTGTGTGTGGGGGGGGAGATGTTAGATGAAAAAATATAAACCTCAGAAAGGAGAGGTAAAATGCATGACTATGCAAATTGAAAATATTCTATGATTATTTTCTGAATGCTATTCCTACTCACCAATCACTCCTTGGAAACACTATACAGGGTCACTGAGTGAAAACCAACTCAATGGCACTTAACAACAGCAACAACATTCATATTAAAATATCCTCTATACAGGGAGCATGCCACAAAGTCCACAGTATTTCAGAGACTCCAAATATATATCAAGGATCTTGAAAATGTTCATAACTTTTGATGCAGTGATTCTATTTCAAAGATATAAACTAAGAAAAAATAATAAATGCAGACAAAGATTAATATACAAAATTGAACTTCAAATTCAAAGTAGGAATTCCATTTTATGCATTAATCATAGGTAAACAGAGTTGAAAGTGTCTTTGGACCAATAGACACATTTACAAGGACTCTCAGAGGAGTAAAGTTCCCAAGCTTGTTGACAAATAAAGCACCCAAGTCTTTACTTAGTTTGATACAAATCTTTTCCTGAAGTTAGCAAAACACCTTTGAGGTTCATGTCTGGGACCAGAAAATACCATGACCTTTTATTCTTTTAGTTTAATTTCACACATAGCATAACTTGATCCAAAAGTGTATAACTCATATTTCAGAGAACTAGATTATCTTATTAACTTTGCATCCCAGAGGCTTTTAGCACAAGGCTTAACTATATCATAGGCATCCAGTACCTAATGGCTCAATTAACCTGAGCCTCGTTCTAACTGAGCTCATGCAGAAAGTTTTAGTGTCCCATAATTCTCTTCTCTGATGTTCATTTCTCTATTATAAAATAGTAGGGTTTAAGTAATAATATCTAATATTATGTTTCTGTTAAGTGCCCTTGAGTTCATTCTGACTCATAAGGACCCTGTATAGAGTTTCTAAGGAACAGCTAGGAGATTTGAACAATTCATCCTGTGGTTAGAAGTCCAATGCATAACTCACTGTGCTGCTAAAGCTCTGGGTAAGATTTTAGTATCCTAAGGAGCTCTGGTAGCGTAGTGGTTACGAATAAGTCTGCCAACTTCAAGGTCAGCAGTTCGAAACTACCAGCTGTTCTGTGGGAGAAAGATGAAGCTTTCTGCTCCCGTAAAGATTTACAGCCTCGGAAACCCTGCGCAGGGTCACTATGGGTCGGAACCTACTCCACGGTACTTACCAACAATAACAAGAACATACAAGTTTGGAGAAGACAGAAGACAAAGGAAGTCTGTTCATGAAGGAGGTGAGATTTTAAGAAGAGTATGATGCATGCAAATGCCTACTCCTCCTTCAGTTTATTGTAGTATACTGACTTGTATGTAGCTGTGGTGCTAGATGTTATGCTATTCGTATTTCAAATACCATCAGGGTCATCATGCTTGACTGGTTTCAGCAGAGCTTCCTGACTAAGACAAACTAGGAAGAAGAACCAAACCATCTACTTATGAAAACATTGGCCATTGAAAACTTTATGAATAGTAGCAAAACATTGTCTGCTCTAGTGCCAGAACTCATGCTGGAAGGCACTGTGAACATGAAATGAATTGACATAGTAGCTGCAACAATGAGTTCACACATAGCAAGGATTGTGAGGATGGTGCAAAACTGAGCAGTGATTTGTTTTACATCAAAATTAACCCTAAATCTAGTACAATAGGAAGAGCAGATTTCAAAATTAGGAAAGTCAGGACTAACTCAATAGCATCTAACAACAGTACCAAATGACGCATACAAGGAGGCTCCAAAAAGTTCATGAGAAAATGGAACTAAAAGATAATGGAATTTTTCTGTGAACTTTTTGAAGCCCTATTATATAGTCAGAGAAGAATATAGACTATTGTAGCAAAAGAATACAATGTGTAAAAAGAAACTGGTGTAAATGTGCAAAGTGTGCGCAACGGACAGTAGACTGAGCAAAACGTTGTTGAGAAGCTTTGGGAAATATGACTGGAGAAATACGTGAAGGATTTGAAGCTAACATAAAAACAATTATACTATAAAGGATCAAGGAGTTATTGATAGTTTTTGAGCTGGGCATGATTAAATCGATAACTTACGGAGTAAATTGATTAAAGTGGTATTTTATGGAGAAAAACTATTCTGGAAACATTAACTTAAGTTCCATAGACAGATTAATCCACTTTCATATATGAGTTATACAATACTAAGCTTCAAACTCATACACTACCCAAACAAAATAATTTAGAAATAATTGTCATAAAAATTATTTGAATGCAGTTGTCACAACTAATACATGTTATTGCATTTATACACTACCTCTTGTCAGAATAAAACTTGTTAAAAGAAAACATGGGCTGCACAGAACTACATCAAAATTAACCCTAAATCTAGTACAAAAGGAAGAGCAGATTTCAAAATTAGGAATGACAAGAAACAGGCTGTAATTGGAAGGAAGGAAGGATTGGCAACTCCAATTTATCTCAAAAAGTAAAGAGCTGATTTTTTAAATGTATCAGATTGTTTGGTTGTTGGTATTTAGAACAGAGGGAGTGCTGTACTAGAAAGAGTAGGAACTTTGAAATCTGAGCCCCTTCTCTGCTGCTGACTGTCCCAGTGACTGAACACATACCCTAACTCTAATCCATCATTTTCTTATCTGTAATTGGGTGTGCCACTCTGGTGCAGAGTCAGCAAATGTAACCTGTTATGACACATATAATAGGCCTCCTTAACAACACAGTTCACTGTCACTCTGCCTTCTCTACTCTGGCATCACTGTCGTTAGTTGTAAAGTTCTATACAACACCACCAATATCACAGTGATGCTGTAAGGAAGGAAAATGCCAGACTGTTTTGCATTTTACATTCCAACCAACAAAGTATGGCAGGTTCCAAGTTTTTCAATGCTTTCCTTAATACTTGTTACTTTATGTCTTTTTTATTATAGTTATCTTAATGGTTGTAGGGAGTAGTGATGTGGCACTGTAGAATAAGCACTGGACTGCTAACCGCAAGGTCAGTGGTTCAAACCCACCAGCAGTTCCTTGAAACCCTATATAGGGTCGCTTTGAGTTAGAACTGACTTGATGGCACTTAACAACAATAACAATTCTAGAATGGTACCTCGTTGCAGTTTTGATTTGTTATGAGTAATGATGTCTAGCATCTTTTCTTGTGTATATTGCCTATTTGTAGATATTTTTTGGAGATATAGCTATTAAATCCTTTGACCATTTTTAATTGGGTCCTTTGTTTTTTATTATTGAGTATCAGAGGCTACTTATGAATACTTTTTTTTTTACATAATTAGTATATATTATACAGAAAAAGCATTAGTATCTTTGGAAGAATTCTCAAATAACTTTCCTAATCAGAATAAAACATGCAAGCAAGAAAATAAGGTAATCAAAGAATCCAGCACATTTAACACGTATTGATTGAAACTTATGTTTTATGCACTAACAATAAAATAGTGAGTATAAGAGTTTTACTAGAGATACGCTTTGTATATATGATTTCCCACTCTTGGTTATCTTTTCATTTTTGTGATCATATCTTTTGAAGGACCAAAGCTTTTACTTTGGTGAAGTCTGAGTTTTCTTTCCTTTTCTATTTTATTGCTTATGTTGTTGGTGTCATATCTAAGAAATTATTGCCTAATGCAAGATCACAAATACTTACTCCTATGCTGCTTGCCTTTAATATATTAATTTTTTTTTTCCTTTTACATGCTAAGTAATGTAGGAACAAAGGCTGTTTGGAATTTTGGATGGGTAGAAGTGAAATTATGTAAATTATATAAAAGAAAGAGCAGATATAGCTACTCAGTATTCTGCGCAGTAGGGGATACAAACAAACAATATCTAACCTCTATTTTGTTATATAAAGTGTTGCTTTTGTTAAGTGCCATCAAGTAGGTTCTGACCCATAGCAACCTTATATAGGGTTTCCGAGGAGCAACTGATGAGCTTGAACCACCAACCTTGCAGTTCAAACAGATTTGCAGTCTGGCACATTAACCCACAGCACCACATCAGGACTCCTATTAAAGTGTTGTTGTTGTTGTTGTTAAGTGCCATCAAGTTGGTTCCAACCCATAGCGACCCTGTATAGGGTTTCCAAGAAGTGACTGGTGAGCTTGAACCACTGGTAGAGAGTGCAAAATGTCCTTGTTAAAATTATTGTATACACTGAGCGCAGAGATTAGTACATTGGAACCAGAGGGTTGGTGGGAGGAAAGCTAACCATTGAGGGGGGAATACTGTCCCAAAGCAAATATACGTCTAATTCTTACTCAGGCTGCAAATGAATGATTAGTAGATGGAAAACACACAAAAAGACTATACAGCCAGGAGTGAAATGTTGAATTTGTAAATTTGCAATAACTGTAAACAGCAAACCATTCTCAAAATATAATTACATCAGAGTTTAAAGAAAATAATCTTAGCCAACCTTAACAGTAAAAATACAATTAATTCATTTTTTATTCTCTCTTTAACATGAAATGAGGATATGGTCACATTCCATGGCCAACATTGGATCAACACTGGACTGTGAACCACAGGTTGGCAGTTCAAACCCACCAGCTGCTCCTTTGGAACCCTATACAGGATCGCTATGACTTGACGGAACATAACAACAACAACAACACTGAGTCACAAAGAGAATTCAACTAAGATGTCTCAGTTAGAATATAGTACCAACTCTGTCTTTTTGATTTACAATAAAGTCTATTCGCACTTCTATTTGCTTGAATATCAATAATAACCTACTTGTTGCCAAATCCAGAATACTCTTATATCCTCTGATGAGTTGTTGTTATTGTTATGTGCCACTGAGTCAGTTCTGACCCATAGCGACACTGTATAGGATTTCCAAGGAGCGGCTAGTGAGTTTGAGCCACCAACCTTGCTGTTCAAAATGACTTTGCAGTCTAGTGCATTAGCCCACAGTGCCATACCAGGACTCTCTTCTGATAAGTAGAAAATGGTAATTTAATGAGAAATAATAGATGATTATCTTTGAGAGACTGTCAGTTGAGAAGGCTGTTCAAGACATAAAAAATGAAGATTGTTTATAGATATTAACTTCAAGACTTTTACAGGCTGAAGGAACATTAATATAATAACCTCCTTTTGATAGAAGAGAGGTCTAGAAAGAATGTTCAAGACAAGACTGAACGTCCAGTTGGAGGAAGACAAAAAATTAGAACCCAGCATGGTGAGCTGCTTATGGTACAAATTCTACTAAACTTTATGGTTCTCTAGTAGTCAAAGGGTTTAGGTGTAATATACAAGTATATGTTTTATCATTGAAATATATCATAAACATTTCCAGAACGGGGCTATGTTTTCTGATGCCTCCGCATCCTGTAGAATGTTGGCTCAAAAAACATTTGTTGAGTATCACATTTTTAAAGGTATTTACTTGAATTTTGGCTTATCACATTAGCTACCTGTAAAAATCCAGCCTCCTGTTTCTTTGGAAATAAATCTTCAGTATTTAAAAATCTCACTGTTGCTTGCTTTTAAAATTTTCAGCTTCTACTTTCTCTTAGATGGTGATTTGCTATTTATTTGTTGTATTGTTTTAATGAGGGACATAAAACTAATTACAATTTTATTATTTATTTTTTTTATAAAATTAGCATATGTTACACAGAATAAACATGACTGTTTGGAAGGATTCTTGAATAACTGTCCTGGTCAGAGGGAAGCACACAAGCAAGAAAATAAGGTAATCAAAGAATTCAACACAATTCAACAAGTATTGATTGAACGGATGAAAAAACAGAAAGTACAATTTAGATCCTACTTTTTCCAAGAAATTCAAATAAGAAGAAAAGAAATACTATATGATAATTTGATAAGTTAATTGTATTTTTAAAGCAACTATAATACATCATATGTACAAGCGTTAGGCAAAAAGTATTTGTACTCTGATTGTAGAATTTATTTAATTAAATTTTAGAGAAGACAAATATATCATTTTTTGAAATATTATCCTTGCTTTTCAATACTTTGGCCATCTGTCAAAAACTTTAGTATTCCCTTATTAATACATGTTTTAAGCTGAACTGAGAGCCACAAATACACCACTGTCTTCATTTCTTCATCAGAGGTGAAACTTTATTTCTAATTTCTAATTCTGGGTACTATGCATGTATATATAGTCCCCAGAACTAGAAATAAAGAGATCCTAGTGGATTGTGGATAAGGAGCCCTAGTGACACAGAAGTTAAAACACTTGACTTCTAGCTGAAAAGTGATTAGTTATAACCCACCACTACAGGGTCTCTGTGAGTTGGAATTGACTCAACAGCAGTAGGTTTGGTTTTG
>NW_006408631.1:7682758-7689537 GCF_000296735.1 Chrysochloris asiatica
CATATTTGCTGAAATCCTAACTCTGTGGATGTAATCTGATGCAATGTAATGTAATTGCAGTCAGTAATGCAATCTAATGTAATGCTATCGATCAGTTGAGATCATAGAATACAGTGCAATCAAAACCTAATCATTTCTGAGTTATATAAAGTGTAGCATAGATACAGAGACATCTGAGTATACACAGGGGTGGTGGTGTTGATTGTGTGCCCTGGAGTCGGTTGCGACTCATAGAGACCCTATATAGGGTTTCTGAGGCTGTAAATCTTTACAGGAGTAGAATATCTTTCTCCTGTGGAACAGCTGGTAGTTTCGAACTACTGACCATGAGGTTAGCAGCCTGACTCATAAACCACTATGCTTCCAGAGCTCCTTATACACAGGAGTAGACGTGCCCTTTGAAGATTGCAAAAAAACCCAGGGGAGCCCAGGCTATCCCCAAGGAAGGAATGGACATTGCTCAAACTCTGATTTCGTCTTTAAGCTTCGAGAACTGTGAAAAAATAAATTGTTATTCTTAAAATCACATACTTGTGGTATTTGTTTTATACCTGCCCTGAATAGCTAGCATACATGGTTATTTTACATCAAAAAGGTAAATTCATTCTGACCTTTTAAAGACTTGGCATCATCAGAAGCAGTCTGATAATTATAAATCCATTTACAAATGCATGAGCATTTTGATTTGATGAAAATGTGTATTTAGAAGTACAAGCATCTACTATGTTGTTGTTAAATGCCATCATGTCAGTTCTGACTCATTTGTTGTTGTTGTTATGTGCCCTGGAGTTGGTTCTGACCCATAGCAACACTATACAGGGTTTCCAAGGCTGTAAATCTTTAAGGGAGCAGAAAGCTTTATCTTTCTCCCACAGAACATTTGATAGTTTTGAACTGCTGACCATGAGATTAGCAGCAAGAGATTAGCAGCCCAATTTGCAACCACTATGCTCTGACTCATAGCAACCCTGTATAGGGTTTCTGAGAAGTGGCTGGTGAGTTTAAACTGCTGATCTTGTGGTTCAAACTGATCTTGAGGTCAGTTTTTATCCTATGGAGTCATATCAGGACTCTACCTACTACAACACATGCAAGAATATACCTTCTGAAAACCTTGCAAACTAAAAGCTATAGAATTTATGGAATAAAAAAGGGTAAAGAGGATTTTAAAAGGTTGCTCAAAACAGGTATAACAACAACAAAAACATTAATCCATTCATCACATTTCTTAAAGTGTTAGAATTATAATAAAGTAATGTGGGAAGAGTCATGGACCTTTGAACCACAAGTTCAGGGGTTCAAACCCACCAGCCACTCCTCAGAAACCCTAGACAGGATCACTATAAATCAGAACTGACTACAAGGCACTTAAAAACAACAAATCCTAGCATCCTAACAGAAGGAAGTCTGAGAGAGCCTACTGAGTTATGGAAATAAGCACATCACCATTATGTTTTAGGTGCATAAACAGATGCAGGCTTTACACATAATATAGTTAAGATATGAACTGATGGTTCTGTATCTTTATGCTGTAATTCTTTCTCTTGCATCATGACTTACTGAGTTCAGCTGTGCTAGCATACTTTGCGATCGGCTAATGTCACTGGCAATGCAAAATATTAAGATAGATACTGGGGAAAATCACACAAGAACCTTCTGGCCTTCCAAGTTAGATTGCCATCATCCTCCTATTTAGCAATCCCCTATGAACTTATTATGTACTTATTCACATTACAGAACAAGTGACACAGCAGAAGACACTATATTTAGAATGGACATAGTGATTATGAGTCGGGCTGCTAACGTCAAGGTCAGCAGTTTGAAACTACAAGAGAAAGATGAGGCTTTCTGCTTTCGTAAAGATTTACAGACTCAGAAAGCCTGTACAGGGTCGCTATGAGTCTGAACCAACTCTGGCACATAACAACCACCACCAAAATGAATTAGAACCTCAATAGTTTTGCCACAAAAATTATTTCTCAACTTAGCTTCTTTCCTTTTTTTCCTATCAAACATACTCTGGTAGCATAGTGGTTACGAATCGGGTTGCTAACCTCAAGGTCAGCAGTTCAAAACTACCAGCTGTTCTGCTGGAGAAAGATAAGGCTTTCTCCTCCAGTAAAGATTTACAGCTTCGGAAACCCTGTACAGCTTCACTATGAGTCAGAACCGACTCTACAGTACTTAACAATAACAACAACAAATGTTTAATATTTGTATTTCACCCAAAGCAAAATATGTTTTAAATTAAGCACAATTATATATAGTTAATAGTATATGGGGTCACTGCATACATAGAAAGTACAATTCTCAGCTCTAAGGGGAAGGTTCCAGAAGGTCATTCACACATTTCTGTTTGTAATTTCAGCACCGGAGTGTTAAATTTTCTTCTTCTTTAATCTCCACCAGCTTCAAGGCAAAGTTAAAAATAACTGGGGTAACTACTATAGACTTTCATTCTCCCTAGCCATATTTTCAAGTGGAGGGATTAACTAAAAATCTAGTGTCATTTAGAAGAATAAAACAAAAATAAATGGGAAATGACATTTATAAAGATTGTTCAGAGAGAAAACAGTCCAATTTATAAGAGATTTCTGTTGATTAAAAGTCATTTATATAACCCTGGTTGGTGAGGCTATCAATCTGTTATTTGAGTAGTTGATTAAGTTTCTCCAAAGCACCACAACCAGAAGAAATACTTTTGTTTTCTGTCATGCTGTCCTAATTCAGTCCTAATAAGGAGTCTAGTCTTTCTTGCAGCTTTGTTCCTTGGGTTGCTGAAGGCTTGATTTACTCATCACAGTAAAAGCCCCAGCTTGTTCACCTCCTTCTCTGAACAAAGACTTATTTTTCATATGAAAAGAGTTAGTAACTGTTTTCCCATAGGCACTGGGGTAGTTTCTAGTCTGAGAAGTGGGCTGTTGTGTCGCATAAATTTTGTGTCATCCTTCATCACAGAAGTGTTTTCAAAAGGCAGGGATAGCCATGTTGATTTCTTCTTCCACGAAAAGGCTGATGGAAATGAATTTTAAACAATTTAAGCAACAGTTGTGTGCTAGCGCATGAATCAGGATTTAGAGCAATTAGAGAGAGGCACATTTTCCTAGAACTTTCTAGGCATAGCTCCTCCCTCTTTGGTCTAGCAAGACCTGAGCACTCATTGTTGACTTTGGTTTCCCCTGTTACAGTTGATAACATCAAACATTTAAAAATGAGTGCTGCTGAATGCAGCTCCAAGCAGCTTCAGGTTGAGCGATGTTATCAATGGTTACAAAAGTAGCAGCGAACTCCAGGGCTGAGACTGGGTCTTGGCTTGTAAAATGCATTTCAGTTCCACCTCCAATAGGTTTTTATTCCTTACTATCCCCCACCAATTATTTTGGGAAGGGAAGAAAGGATTCTGAAACATTGAAGATAGCTTGATAAAATGGAGACATGCAAAATTATATTTGCCTGTTGAAAACCACTCTAACCTTCTACTTGTACACATGTTACAACAATTCCAGGCACTCTGAACAATTTCTAAGGATCTGCTTGTGAACAATTTGAATGCTAAGGAATTCTTTACCCCACCTATTAAAGCCTTGGGGCTTGATTTGTACATCATTGTCATGGCCTGTGGGGGGTTTTGTTTTGTTTGTTTGTTTGTTTTTTAAATAATTTTTTTTTTTAAAGGTTGATTCCTGAATGCAGGGCATATGAAACCAGAAAATTGAGGATTCTGAGAGCTTTCTTAGGAGAGACTAGCTACTTTTTTTCTGAGGACATGTACTCAGAAGCCTTGAGAAATACAAATGACAGGGTAGAAAATGAGAACACGTATCCTGGTGCTCTAAATTCATTCCCACTGCCACCAACCCCTCCCCCCCACACACCCCCACTGTCCCTGCTCTCTGCAAGTGACATTTTGCATTAGGACCAACAACAGATAGCTGCTAGAAGGCTAGTTAACAGGGCAGCCACACAGAGCAAGGGCTTAGGAGCAAACTTTTAGAAATCTTTCTTTAAAACACGGCTTTCTTTAACACAAATGTTTCTCAGAAAAATAACTAACAAGTTAATAATCAAACATATTAATTCAAGACTAGTGTTGGGATATTTAAATGAATGTCACATTTCAAAAAAATAGAAGTACCAGGAAGCAAAATAAATGAAAGGCAGAAAATTATAAAAGCTCCCTTTTTGTGATGCAGTTCAGAACTAGAAAAGGGCTCACCACAGAGGGTTATCAGTTTACATGCATCACATCAGAGACTAATTAGAAAAGGAAATAAAATATTTTTTACATAAAAGAATGCTTCATTTAAAAAGTGTTTTCATTTAAAAATATTATCGATGGTAATATATTCAGAAAACTTATTCCATCTAAATTCCTTCAACTCTGTTATGATTTCCTGCATTTGTGTAAGGTTTTTTTTTTCTTTTTTTTCCCTTTCCTTTTGGGCTTGAATAGGAAAATACATGACTAAAATTATATTGGTATATATAAAAATGTTGAAGTGAAAATAACATCTATCAAACATTAACTTTTTTGAGTTACACCAGTTAAGTTTGGACAAAATAACCAGAGAAAATATATCTGTGTAATGATGAAAGGCATTATCATATCCCAAATCCCTAAAGTCTTTCTTGCCTCTTGTTGCGAGGTGCATTAGCCAACTAATAGAATTTGCAGATAGAAAGATGGAAAGGAAAATGCTGAGTCTGACATAGAGAGAAGAGCTTAATAGATTTGTGTACATACATTAGCCTTATGACTCATGATTGATTTGCTGAGCAACACTGCCAATTCCATTTCAGGGAACCATCATTAACACTTCTTCTGACTCCCTAGGCTTCTCCTACAAATTATCTTACATGCTTTCTAAGTAGACGCTTTAACTTAATATTTCCTTAAGGATAAGAGAATTTAAGAGCTAAGACAAACTAATTTGATGTCTCATTTTCTTGGCATATTTCATCAAATAATCAGGCAGAATTTTGTTTTATTTATAAATCTATATTCCTATTTAGATTATAGAATATAGAATATAGGTATTCTATATTCTATATTATTATAAATTTGAATATAAAATGAGATATCAAATTAGTTTGTCTTACAAAAAAAAAATAATATAACATTGGAAATCCTATACAGGGTTGCTTTGAGTTGGAATCATATATATTCTATATATAGGATATATATTGTTGTTGTTAGGTGCCATCAAATCGGTACCAACCCATAGCGACCTTATGCACAGCAGAATGAAACATTGCCTGATCCTTGGCCAACCTCACTACTGTTACCACATTTGAGTCCATCAATGCTGCCACTTGGCCAATCCATCTCATTGGGGATCTTCCTCTTTTTCTCTGACCCTCCACCTTACCAAAAAAGATATTCTTCTCAAGTGACTGGTCCCTCCTGACAATATGTCCAAAATATGAGAGACGAAGTTTGGCCATCTTGACCTCCAAGATGCACTCTGGCTGCACTTCTTCCAAAACGGATCTATCGGTTCTTTGGGCAGCCCATGGCACTTTCAATATTCTTCTCTAACACCATAACTCAAAAGCATCAATTCTTCTACAGTCTTCCTTATTTACTGTCCAGCTTTCACATGCATATGAAGTTATTGAAAATACCATGGTTTGGGTCAGGCATACCTTAGTCCTCAAGCTGACACCTTTGCTCTTCAACACTTTTAAAAGGTCTTTAAAAGGTCTTGTGCAGCAAATTTGCCTAATGCAATACGTTGTTTGATTTCTTGACTGCTGCTTCCATAAGTGTTGATAGTTGACCCAAGAAGAATGAAGTCCTTGGCAATTTCAATCTTTTCTCCATTGATAAGAATGTTGTTTATTGGTTCAGTGGTGAGAACTTTTGTTTTCTTGACATTGAGATGTAATCAATACTGAAGGTTGTGCTCTTTGATCTTCATCAGTAAATGTTTTAAGTCCTCTTCACTTTCAGCAAGCAAGGTTGTATCATCCGCATATCACAGGTTGTTAATAAGTCTTCCTCCAATCCTGATGCCACGTTTTTTTTCACAGAACCCAGCTTCTTGGATTATTTGCTCAGGATACAGTTTGAATAAGTATGGTGAAAGAATTCAACCTTGTTGCACACCTTTTTAAATTTTAAAACATTCAGTGTTCCCATGTTCTGTTCAAACAACTGCTTCTTGCTCCAGGTACAGATTCCTCATGAGCACAATTAAGTGCTACAGAATACTCATACTTCACAATGTTGTCCATAGCTCATCATGATCCACACAATCAAAAGCATTTGCCTAGTCAGTAAAGCACTGGTAAACATCATTCTGATATTCTCTGCTTTCAGCCAAGATCCATTCGACATCAGCAATGATATCCCTCTTTCCACGGCCTCTTCAAAATCTGGCTTGAACCTCTGGAAGTTCTCTGTCAACGTTTGCTTGCAGCCATTTCTCTATTATCTTTAGAAAAACCTTACTCGCATGAGATATGAAAGAGATTGTCTGATGATTTCCGCATTCTGTTGGGTCACCTCTCTTTGGAATGGGCACAAATATGGATCTCTTCCAATCAGTCAGCCAGAAAGTTGTCTTCCAAATTTCTTGGCAGAGATGAGTGAGTGCCTCCTGTACTGCCTCACTTTCTTGAAAGATTTTAACTTTTGTTCCATCAATTGCTAGTGCCTTGTTCTTTGCCAATTCATTCAATATAACTTGGACTTCCTCCTTCAGGATCACTGGCTCTTGATCATATGCTAACTCTTGAAATGGTTGAATATAAATAATTTCCTTTTGGTACAGTGA
>NW_006408631.1:7692574-7693713 GCF_000296735.1 Chrysochloris asiatica
ATTGCTTTAGTTGTAAGGATATTTATTTTCTCTACATTGAAGTGCAACACTGAAATGACATTAACTGTCAAAAAAAAAAGGAAAACTGCTAAGTAGAAACTTCTACAGCCTTCTTGTTATTTACACATGCTGTTATAGAAACAGCTGAAAGAGAAGTCTGTTTAAAATTACTTCTATTAGGAGGACAGCTTTATATTTAATAATTTAGTCATTTAGCATTTTGAGAGTAGAGTCATGGAGGAAGTTTTTCACTGTTTCAGAAGCAAGGTCTTAAACATGCTTACCTTTCATCACCTCTGTTCTGCCTCCTACAGAAGTTGTCATTACTTTGTTCTCCTTTTATTCCACCAGTTCATAACTCCAGCCAGGCTCAACTGAGTTTATATTCAGCTAGACAACCCCCTCCTCATTATTATGGTCTCTTTTACTAGCATTACCATATCCCTTGTGCTCCTCTCTTTCGCTACACTTTACCTACCATTGCCATCCAGCCTCAATTTTATATTAGTCCAATAATTTAAGTTTCCAAGTCCTGATGGAGAAACCATACCATCATTCAGACAAACTACTCCAGATGTCTAGTCTCAGCTCCCTGCAGTCCACAAAGTCAACCATTTATTTGCTCATAGTAAGGAGTCTTTCCCATCCACCACAATGACAAATGAGAAACCTCTGGAAATCCTCTCCTACTCCCCCTGAACCCTATTCCCTCTACCTTAGTAACACTCTTCTCTCCTACTTTGCAGATTAATCACAGCTTGCTAGGAATTTTTCCTCCTGACAACCAAGGTTCATGCATCTGTCTTGCCTTAGGTGATCTTTTCTACTTGTCTAATGTCTAATGTCCAAACATTCATTGTCAGAGAACTTCCAGAAGTTCAAGCCATATTCAGAAGAGGCCATGGAATGAGGGATATCATTGCTGATGTCTGATGGATCTTGGCTGAAAGCAGAAAATATCAGAAAGATGTTTACCGGTGCTTTATTGACTACACAAAGGTTTTCAATTGTGTGGAACATGACAAGCTATGGAAAACATTGCAAAGTATGAGTATTCCAGAACACTTAATTGTGCTCATGAGGAATCTGTACCTGGACCAAGAAGCAGTTGTTCAAACAGCATATGGGAACACTGAATG
>NW_006408631.1:7694391-7709664 GCF_000296735.1 Chrysochloris asiatica
CTGCCAAAAGAACCAATAGATCTGTTTTGGAAGAAGTGCAGCCAAAGTGCTCCTTGGAGGCCAAGATGGCCAAACTTTGTCTCTCATACTTCAGACATATTGTCAGGAGGGACCAGTCACTTGAGAAGGATATCATGTTTGGTAAGGTAGAGGGTCAGAGAAAAAGAGGAAGACTCCCAATGAGTTTAATTGGCCAAGTGGCAGCATTGATGGACTCAAGCGTGGCAACAGTAGTGAGGTTGGCCCAGGATTGGGCAGAGTTTCGTTCTGCTGTGCATAAGGTCACTGTGAGTCAGTGCTGACTTGATGGCACCTAACAACAACAACAACAATGTCTAATGGAGCTCTGGCAGCATAGTGGTTACAAGTCAGGCTGCTAATCTTAAAGGTCAGCAGTTCGAAACTACTAGTCATTCCAAGGGAGAAAGATGAGTTTTTCTGCTCCCATGAAGATACAGCCTCGGAAGCCCTATACAGGGTTGCTATGAGTTGGAGCAATATTCACAGTACATAACCATTACCACCACCACCAACAATGTCTTAGAATATCTTCATAAGGGTCTCCTCCCTCTCAAATGTTTTTGATATATTTGTCTCCTGTCTCCTCACCTTCTAAGTCCCTTCAATAGAATATTATCTGATTTCTGCCTCTGTAGCGCTGCTAAATTTGCCAATATCCACCTAACATTGCCACTCCCTTTGGCTGTTTTCAATCATTTTCATTATTATCTTTTTACTATATGACTATTGGATACAGTTGATCATCCTGTTCTTCCTTAAATTCTCTCCTTTCTTTCCTCTGTGACTGTGCTTTTTCATGACTTTTCTCTTTAGGTTAATATCTTACTTTTTTAGGGTTCCCAGATCCTCCTTTCTTATTAATCTCCTATATGTCTGTGTTTCTAGAGGGAGCTGAAGTGGTAAAGTCAGGATTCAGAGTCATACTGTAGAACTCATTGGCCAGTTACACAGATTCCATTTTGTTTAATGGCTAAACCAGCCGTCTTCAGAGTTACACATAAAAAAGAGGTTTAAACTCCACTTGTACCATTTACTAGTAGGAGCTCTCGTAGCATAGTGATTACGAATCCGTCTGCTAACCTCAGGATCAGCATTTCGAAACTACCAGCTGTTCTGTGGGAGAAAGATGAGGTTTTCTGCTTCCGTAAAGATTTAGAGCCTTGGAAACCTTGTACAGGGTCACTATGCGTCGGAACCGACTCCAAGGCACATAACAACAACCACTTACTGGATACATACTTTGGAGCATGCATCCAGTCTTTTTGAGCATAGGTTTTTCTCATGCATTGTTTTTGTTAAGTGCTGTTAAGTCCATTCCGACGCATAGCAACCATATATACGGTTTCCGATGAGCGGCTGGTGAGCTTGAATCACTGATCTTGCAGGTTAACCTTGCAGTCCGGTTCATTAACCCACGGTACCACACCAGGACTCCTATCACATGTGTTGTTGTTAAGTGCCATGGAGTCGGTTCCGACTCATAGCGACCCTGTACAGGATTTCCGAGACTGTAAATCTTTACGGGAGCAGAAAGCCTCATCTTTCTCCAGCGGAACAGCTTGTAGTTTCGAACTGCTGACCTTGCAGTTCACAGCCCGATTCGTAACCACTGTAGACTATAGAAAATAATGCCTTCCATATAAGGTTGGAGTCCTGGTGTGGCGCTGTGGGTTAATGCGCCAGACTGCAAAGCTGTTTGAACTGCAAGGTCGGTAGTTCAAGCTCACCAGCTGCTCCTTGGAAACCCTATACAGGGTCGCTATGAGTCGCAACCGACTCGGCGGCACTTGCCAACAACAACATATAAGGTTATTGTGAGAAATAACTCTGGTAATGCCAAGTGTTTAGCACAATATTTGCAAACAGTAACTTTCTGGTGAGCCCTGAAGTGGCACTGTAGGATCATCTTTTGTGGTTGTTGTTGTTAGGTGCCCTCGAGTAAGTATTGACTCATAGGGACCTCATTCACAAAGAATGAAATCTTGTGCCAATCTTACAATCATTAAACTTGAGTCCATTGCAGCTGCCACTGTGCCAATCCAACTAGTTGGGGGTCTCCCTCATTTTCACTGACATTTCACTTTACCTAGTGTGATGTCCTTCTCCATGGACTGGTGTCTCCTGATAACATGTCTGAAGTATGAGAGATGAAATCTCACCATCCTGGCTTCTAAGGAGAATTCTGACTGTACATCATCCAACACAGGTGTGTTTCTTCTTCTAGCAGTCCAAGGTACTTACAATATTCTTCTCCAACGCCATAACTCAAATGCATGAATTCTCCTACTGTCTACTGTAAATGTAAGACAAGTATACTGGACTGCTAACTACAAGATTAGTAGTTCACATTCACTCTTAAAACCCTATACAGAGTCAGTATGAGTCAGAACCAACTCAACAGCACGTAACAATAACATCACTATTTTATTGGTTTGATATTTCTTCAGATATTTGTCTTTGTTTACAGACTCATGTAAAGTAGCGAGTCATTTAGGGTAGTATTATATTAGAGCAGGAGAAAGGCATTCTTGCCACAATCCACTTGGACCTATTTAACAATTACCTGAGCTATTTACTTTAGCCTAATTGTTTCTTAGGTTTGTTGTTATTGAGTAGCAACGAGCCTGTTCCAACTCTTAGTGACTGTATATAAGATTTCCAAGGAGCAGTTGGTGGGCTTGAACTGCTGACCTTGTGGTTAACAATTCAGTGCTTTTCCTACAGCACCATATGAGGACCTTATTAAGTTTAAGAGGCTTTCATTCTTTTGGAGATACATTGAATTACATGTCTTACAAGCATTATTAGCCAGTGGTTCCTAGCCCTCACAACAGAGACAATTCTCACTCATAATGACCCTATCTATATAAGTGTTCTGAGACTTTTAAATTTTTACGGGGACAGCTTCATCATTCTTATTCTCCCTTGACCTTATGGCTAGCAGCCCTGTGCCAAACTCACAGCACCAACAGGGCTCTTTAGTGGCTTGGTACTGTGGGTTAATGCGCCAGACTGCAAAGTCATTTGAACTGCATGGTCGGTGGTTCAAGCTCACCAGCTGCTCCTCAGAAATCCTACACAGGGTTGCTATGGGTCGTAATCAACTCAACGGTGCTTAACAACAACAACAGTCCACTTAAAGTTGACCTAGACTCTGTATGGACCAATGAGCTACATCTCACTATCTTTAATACTATCTTCAAATTATAGAGACAAATATTTGATAACCTATTAATAAAGTCAGAACATTCTAATTTTGTAGAGTGTGTCTGTGTCTATAGGTTTGTAATGCAGAAAAAGAAAGAAGAGTCTGTCAACTGTTCAAAAGCTTGTGATAAAGTAAATTTTTTCTAGAAGACAAAACCATGAATGTCATACAAATATAAAACAGGCACATGTCAAAATGAAGGGACCAGTAAGATGTTACAGCTAGGTCAAAGGTGGAGTGTGAACACACACATATATACAGGCTGCTGGGATTGTGGAAATGAAATAAACTTAGAGCAATGGTTAATTTAGTTCTACCCTTCACAATTCCTTTGCATTTCTATGGGCAGAAATATTTATATTTTATCATTTTTCCACCCCTTAGAGAGTGGTAAAATAGTTTTAAGATAATAAAAGAGAGAAAGAAACCTTATAAGTACATGATATGGACCACTGTGGTTGTAGGATTCCCCCACATCCTCATTTCAGTTTTTCACATTTTTTTCCAGCAGGTTAACTTTTAAAAGTAGGATGGATCCACCAGTATATGTTTGAAAGATTTAGAATATATAAATGAATTCCAGGATAACAGTCTGGGTAGATTACAGAACTCCTTGTTCTATTTCTAGAACCAGTCTTTTGAACAACCTGTTTCCCCATTTCTTTACATGTCAAATAACATGTAGATTTTTCTACATGATACATAGGATTCTTTCTAGTCTTAGATTTTAGAGTAGATGATATGGCTTAAAGGACCCTTGGTGACTCAGGCTGCTAATCAGAAGGTTGGTGGTTCGAACCCATCAGTTACTCATCAGAAGAAGAGTGAGGCAACTTGTTCTTTAAAAATCCTTGTTGCTGCCATTAAGTACTTTGGAGTCAATTCTGACTCATATCCACTCTGTATGGGCTTTCCAAAGAGTGGCTGGTGGGTTTGAACTGCCCATCTTATGGTTAGCAGTCCAGAGCTATCCTACAGCATCACACCAGGACCCCATGGAAGGCCTAAGGGGTAGTTCCACTCTATCCTATGGGGTCACTGTGAGTCAGAATCGACTCTATATTGACGACTTTGGATTATTAGTTTGGAGTGGCAGAAATGACAGAAGCAGGGAAAATAAGATTCACCACTTTAGGATATAATAGAACAATGACTTTCATGTCCCCTTAAATTCTGCCTCCCTTCCTACTCTCTGGGACACATTATAACATCTTTATAAGACCTCCCTGGGAAGGAGAGGAGTGGGTGCTAATGTAAGATACACCGAGCATGATAGAAAGTCATTGTGACATGCCCATACCAAGTTCACAATGGAATCCTTGTCAGGGCTCCCTTTGCTGTGGTCCTGCTACTGAATATGAACTTAGAGCACATGCCCCAAAGTTCACACAGCTGGTGCCCTGTGAGAACAAAGATGGTGATGTCAGCTTTGGCACTTTCTTTAAGCACAATAAAGAGAGTGCCTAGTGTCCTACATGCAGATGGATCACAACTCTCAGCTTTGTGTTTACACAGGCATCAGCAATAAATACACATACCTTTTACTGAAAGAAAACCACAACCACTTTTCATCATGGTGAGAAGAAAATAATTGATTTGTTTAAAATAATGGGTAATTTAGAAAATATAAATATAGCATAAGACCCCTTTTCATTTGCTATTTCACCGAAGTACATGTAAAGAAATTTTTTTCTCTTTACTTTCCATGAACTATAGTTGCTTGTCGCTTGTAGATATTGAGGTAGTATTAGTTATTAGGTTGGCTTTTGTGCACTTTACAACTTTCATTTGAACAATCATAACAAAAAGAAATAAATGAAGATTTCCATTCTAGATATAATTTGGGCCAGTCTCTCTTAAAATCCCTATAGAATGCCTGGTGGCTCTGAAGAGACTCCATTCTTTCTCAAATAGTAAAGCTTATATTTTATTTCTCCACCTCTAAATAACAATAGGATACGTATTGGACTGCTAAACACAAGGTGGACTGTTCAAACCCACCAGCAGCTCCTTGGAACCCCTATACAGGGTCTCTATGCATCAGAACTGACTTGATGGCATTAAAAACAACAAGTAGCAATAATAGTGATTATACAGAATTGTTTTCTTTCCCTTTACAAATAACTTTCAATTCTACTGTGCTTCTTTAAGGAAATAACTAATCTCTCCTCCTTTTACAATCATACCCAATAAACAAAGCTTTCACCATAGAATAAATCTTTTAAGTACATCTTTGGGGAAGGCTTTCAAGGTACAACAGAGAACAAGAAATTACATTAAAACCTGAACTTTTGGGGGAGTTTAAACTAAATACTTGTAAACGAATCCTTTTGTTTCATGGAAGAAAAAAAAAATCCTATCATTTGCTTGAGAGCATTGTCATTAGGTTTGTTAATACCTAATTTTGGTGCTTTTTAATGTTTTTATTGTGAATTCAGTGAAAGTTTACAGGGCAGATGATCAGTTTTACATTTAACAAACCATATACTTTTTTCATTACAATGATTATAATCTCTTCCATGCAGCCTGAGTTAACAGTATTTGTCTCTATTCATTTTAGCTCTCTTTTTTAAAAAAATAAAAATAAACATTCAGGCATATATAATCATTTAAACCACCAAAGAGCATATTCTGAAAGTCTGCCTCCTGGCCACCAGCTCTCACTCCCTCTCTTGCCATGAATCTAGAATCCTCAGCTGCTCCCTCTCTCCATGTCCCCATCTCTGCCTCCATCTCTGGTATCTCTGTTTGTCTGGATAGGGTCCTGCATTCCGCTTGTGCTCACCTCCCTTGATGGTCCTAGAGTCCTGTGTTTCTGGACTGTAAGATTAACTACTCCCCTATTTTTGTTACTAAAACTTCTACCTTTACATTTGTGACAGTCGCAATTAGTCATGATAACAATTGCTCACTATTGAATCATAAGAATCTTATCCCCTTCTCCTTTTACCAGACCCATCTAGACAAGATGAAAACTATTTAGTAGGGACTCTATGTTCTCCCACACACTCTTAAACTAAACTCCATCTTGAAACCTTGTAAGCTAGTCACTTCTTGCCTTTATTGCCGTCTCATTTTAGGTAGCCAATGTCTAAGTTGCCTGTCCCTATCTACCTTGCATACAGAATTACCTGTTGTTGTTTTTTTAAAAAATATATAAATGTCTAATTATTTAATTGAAAAAAGTATCAGAAATATTTGAAGAAAAATTGTTTCCCTAAATACAAAACACAAGCTCAAATAATAAGGAACTTGCATATTGCTATTTGCTGTTGTGAAGGAGACGTAGCTGCTGATGCTGAACAAAGTGGAAGGAAGCCCTTCACTTCTAATCAGCGAACTGGCGAATGCAAAACCTGTATTCAATTTGAATTCCAAAATCACTAAGACAATTTGGAGATTTTCCTCACTAATTTTTGCCTTTCAGAATAACAGATAACACATGTTTAAGACTCAAAACCTTTCAGGCACTGTGCTAAATCTTTTATGTGCATTACTTCTAACCCTTACAACAATTTTATGAATCATATACTATTATTCTCAGTCTCTTTTCACAGATAAGGAAATTAAGGCTTTGAGAGATTAAGAATTTGTCCAGAGTCAGAGAAAATACAGGGGCAAAATGGGTTTCAAACTTCAGCTAACTCAAATGCTCACATATGGAAATTCTACACTTTTGTCTACTGCCACAACTTTGCTATAGGGGTCCATGGTAAGAATTGTTTTTCCTATGTTTCATTTACAATGTTTAAAATTATTTTGTAAGGTATGTTGAGATTCTGAAACACAAGTAACCAATACCTGGAAATGCTTCTTAAACTCTGCAGCAATCTTTCAAAAATCTTTTCATTTTTCCTTAGGGTTCCAATAAGCACAGTGCTTTAATTTCATTGTCTAAATTGTTTACAGGCTTTACCCAGTTCTATTTTGCCTGGAGAAGTCAAATAAAATTTGCCTACAAATGTCTTTTTCAAGGTCTTCCTTGTGTTTTTCTCTTAGTCCTCCAACTACACTAAAAGTTTAAACAACACTGTCTCAATGAAAATTACTTACGTGAAATCCTTTTGCCATTTTTTTTGGCCAGGTTCAACAGGAACCCAATTATGCCATGGTACAATACGTAACAAGGTTCCAGAGAACTTGTTGAGCAAAAATGTTGATTTGTCAAACTATGTTACATTTGTCACTGAGGCAATATCTAATTATTTAAGATTTTAGATGATAGGGGAGAAAATAATCATTATCCCAAACAAAATATAATGGAAGTTTTTTTCTCAAAAGAGCTAAACCTCTTCACTCTCTCTCTTCAGGCTTGTATATGTAATTAACAGATCTTTACTTTCCACAAGTTCCTCAGTTGTGAGTTTCTTCTTCTTCTGTAAGGTATGTGTACTTTAAGTATCAAAATGCAAAAATGAGGGGTGAAACGTTATCATTAACTTCTTAAGCATCCAAACCTCTCCATTGATAACAGGTAACAGTCTTCAGAACAAAAGTAGGACAAGGCTTTCCAGCATATAGAAGGTGAGTGTTTACAGTGTGGTGATTCATGCTGTGTAAATTTGGCAAGGTAGGATAGGATTCCCTGTGGTTTAGCAGACATGGGACTATCTTCCATAATGTAATATAATGTAATCACTTTCATGAGATGATCTGATGTGAGGCGCTTCCTTGTGGGTGTGGCCTGCCACTAATATATAAATTACTTCTCTCTCCCTCTCCTTCTCTCCCCACTCTTGTCAACATCTAATCTCTAGTTCTTGGAGCATCAGCTTGCAGAAATTTCCAGACTGTTGCCTTGCCTGTAGATTTTGAATTGTGCCAGCCTCTACCACCCCATGAT
Source organism: Chrysochloris asiatica (assembly GCF_000296735.1). Classification (NCBI taxonomy): domain Eukaryota; kingdom Metazoa; phylum Chordata; class Mammalia; order Afrosoricida; family Chrysochloridae; genus Chrysochloris; species Chrysochloris asiatica. Next base: position 7,702,464 of record NW_006408631.1, read on the forward strand.
GTAGTGCTGTGGGCTAATGCATCAGACTGCAAAGTCGTTTGAACTGCAAGGTCAGTGGTTCATGCTCACCAGCTGTTCCTTGGAAATCCTATACAGGGTTGCTATGGGTCGGAATCGACTCGATAGCACTTGACAACAAAACTACCCCATGATGCTTCCAACTCCTACCTGACCTAGAGATTTTGGGTTAGTGAGCCCCTAAAATAATGTAAGCTTGCAAAAGTTTTAAGCCTGCTGCCTTACTCACAAATTTGGGAATTGGCAGCTCCTCTCCCCCCTCCCCTGGCACCCCCCCTCCATATACACACAATTGTATAAGCCATTTCCTTAAAGTAAATCTTATAGATAAACACATATTCAACAGTTTTTGCTCATTTAGGAAAAGAAACCATCAAAAACCCTGTGGAGCATAGTTCTACTTGGACACAAATGAGGTTACCATGTGTTAGAATCAAAACGATGGTAATCTTTTTTGTTTTTTTAATTTTCTTAATATGAGAAGCTATGCTTCTGTTTAAAAACCTTCCATAGGGTCCTTTGCTATTTTTACTCTTTTGTTATTCAGTAAAAAAATTTTCAAGGACCCATTATTTTGTCATATTTGGGGCTAAAATCAGAATTGACTCAATGAAAAAAATAATCTCTTGCTCTTAAGAAGCATACAATTTAGTAAAAAAAAAAAAAGAAGAAGAAGAAGAAGAGTGCAACTGACTAGAAATTTCTAAATATAATGTATAATATTATTTTTTGAAGTATCAAGTAATTTACAAGTAGGTGACATTCAGTTGACATAATGGAGAATGAGAAGAAATCATTTCATTTGTCACACACCTGGATCCCTTTAACAGTACAACTAGTTTCTTCCCAGGACTGCCTAAATAATTGATGAGATCCAGTACAAAATGTGCCTGTAAAGGCACTAAATTATAAAATGTTTTCTTCTCTGTTTTTCTTTTTCCTTCTCTCCCTTGCTACCATTGTGCCTGATATTTGGCATTTAATGTCACACTCCCTTGGGCACAGGATGTAAGAGCAGACCCTCAGAGGCACCAGAGCACACACTCTACAATTTGGTGAGCATGTGACACGCACGAAATCTTTGTGGTAATCACAGGTAGTGCCAATTTCTAGACAGCCAAGAGCCCATTAGAAAGGAAACTAAGGACCTCAGATGCAGTTCTCTGTAAGTATCATGTCCTGCAGATCTGAGCCTGAACACACAGCAGTACACGTGTGTTCTCTCATTTCATGCTATAAGAAGCTTTTATTTTTATTTTATTTTATTTTTATTTAATGCTATAAGAAGAAAGACAGTGTGCACCAGTCCACTGGCTCAAAAGCTGTCCTGGTGATATTGGAAAATTTCCATGAATGCCCCACTTTAAGTCATGAAAGGGACTTAACTGGGACAGTTATATAATGCACAATTCCCATGAGCTTCTAGAAACTGTTCCAATGGATATAAAGTAATCTTCCACATAAGTCCTTCACTAGTCATCCCGGCTGAGAAACACAATGGGAGCCTAAGTTCTGCTGGCCTCCCCCTGTCAAATAGGTCCACTTAGGTGGGCTGTAAGCTTAATACTCCGTGTACCCAGCCAGCATTATAGCTGAGGAGATGGTAGGGGGGAAAAAACATGAAACCTTTCACACAGCTACTTTATCCCCAATCTGTGTAACCCATTACACTGTGAATGTTCCCACCTAATCATATTAGTATGGAGCATTCAGATATCTTGGTGCCTCACCCAGGATTGTATCTCTCATACCCTGCTGGCATTTAGACAGACCAATAAGGTTGGGATGGAAGAGTGGGAGATGGCTTGTTCTTGAAGCCCAAAGATGCTAGCAAAGGAGGAATAGGGAAGAGTGTAGCTGCCAGCCACCATTCATCTTCAGTTTGCGTCACTACGGTGACCTGCATGTTGCTGTGATACTGGAAGTTATGCCACCATAATTGTGCCCATTCCAAGAACAGGTGACCCAACAAAATGTGGAAATCATTAGACAATATCCTTAATTTCACATGCAAGTACAATTGTGCTCAAGATAATTTAAAAAATGACTATAACCGTACATTGACATGTAACTGCCAGATGCAGACAAAGACCTGTAACAAGGAATAGCATTGCTGTGTCTCTCATATTTCAGACATATTGTCAGGCGGGACCAGTCCCTGGAGAAGGACATCATGCTAAGTATAGTGAAGGGCCAGTAAAAAAGAGGAAGACCCCCAATGAGATGGATTGGCTCAGTGGCAGCAGCAATACGTTCTATCTTAACAACAATATGAAGATGGCACAGTGTTTCGTTCTCTTGTGCATAGAGTCATTATGAGTAAGAACCGATTCGATGGCACCTAACAACAACAACATAGCTACCTGCTTTTCAAAAGGACTACATAGTCACAGTATTTACTGGCTCACCAGCTGTTGGGTTGCTCTTTTTACCAACCATGTGGCCTATGCCATAGTACATTGTGCCCTGGTTAATGGCCAGAATGTTGATCAGGTATCTCCCCTTCCCACAGGAATGCCCCCTCAATCCATGATAACAGTGACTTTGAAGAAATTGCCAACTCCATGATGGGACCTGCTTGGTGCCAGAACTGGAATGAAGGAGAGACACATACTTACTGAGTTGTCCATATCTTTGTGCTGACAGCATTGGTGAAAAACAAGTCTCCAGGACTTAAAGGAAAACAAATAGAAATCTTTCGAAAAACTGATGCAGCACTGGAGGCAGCCACAAGAAATTTGGAAGATAGCTATCTTGCCATTCAATTAGAAAAGATCCATATTTGTGCCCACCCACAGATATGTGATCAAACAAATGTAGAAATCATATAACAATGTCATTATTATCTCATGAGAGTAAAATTTTTGCCAAAGATAATTCAAAAGAGTACATCAACAGCGAACTGCTAGAAATTCAAGCTAGATTCAGAAGAAGACATGGAACTAGGGGTATCAATACTGATGTTAGATGGATCTTGGCTGAAAGCAGAGGATACCAGAAAGATGTTTACTTGTATCTTATTGCCAACATAAAAGGTTTCAACTGTGCTGTTTGTAACAAACTATGGCTAGTACTGCAAACTTAAATGTGCTCATGAGGAACCTGTACATAGACCAAGAGACAGTTGTTAAAACAGAACAATGGGATACTGAATGGATTAAAATAAGATGTGTGCCAGGGTTGTATCATTTTACCAAATTTATTCCATCTATACGCTGAGCAAATAATCTGAGAAGTTGGATTGTATAATGAAGAACATGGTATCAGGATTGGAGGAAGACTCTTCAACAACCTGTGATATACAGATGGTATAACCTTGTTTGCTGAAAGCAAAGAAGACTTAATATACTTACTTATGAAGATCAAAGACCATAACCTTCAGTATGTATTACACCTCTATATAAACAAAACAAAAGTCCTCACAACTGGACCAATAAATAACTTCTTGATAAATGGAGAAGAGACGTATTTGTCAAATACTTCGTTTTGCTTGGAACCACAATCAACCTTATGGAAGCACGAGTCAAAAAAATCAAATGACATATTGCACTAGGTAAATTAACCACACAAGACCTTGTAAAACTAAGTGTCAAAGAACAGAGATATAATTTTGAGAACTAAATTGCACTTGATCTAAATCAAGTGATATTTTCAAATGCTTCATAAATGGGTGTAAGTTGCACAATGAATAAGGGGGACCATAGAAGAATCAATGCATATGAATTATAGTTTTGGAGAAGAATATTAAAAGTATCATGGACTTTCAGAAGAAGAAACAAATCCGTGTTGGATTATAGCCAAAATGCGTCTTAAATGTCTCTCACACTTCAGACATGTTGTCAGGAGGGACCAGTCCCTGGAGAAGGACATCATGCTTGGTAAAGCAGAGGGTCAGCAAAGAAGAGGAAGACCCCCAAGGTGATGGATTGGCCCAGTGGCAGCAGCAATGGGCTCAAACACAATTGTGGGGGTGGCAAAGGAAAGGACAGTGTTTCCTTCTGTTGTGCATAAGGTTGCTGTCAGTCAGAATCAGCTCAATGACACATAACAACCACAGGGGCCCTTCTGAGCACTAGTCCTGGGTCTAGTGTTCCATGGCCATGTAGACAGCCCTGGTCCTCTCCATCAGCCACCAACTCTATCACTCTACTGTTTTCTATTATTGCTGTAAGGAAGAAAATTTTAATGTACTTTTCGGAAGTTTTTAACAGCCATTTCTCTGCTGTTAAATAATATCAGGTAAGATCCAATTTATAGTGATCCTATGCACAACAGAAAGGAACACTGTTCATTTGGTTTTCTAACTCCAGCTCTTTGCAAATTTCATTTTAATACTTTACTTTGTCTTCTTGTGCTGCCTTTGAAATTTTCTGTTTAGCTCATTTACTTCCTCATTTTTCTATCTCTTTAGCTTCTCTGTGCTCAAGAACAAGTTGCAGAGTCTCTTATGACACCCATTTTGGTCTTTTCTTTTCTTTCCTGTCTTTTTAATGGCCTTCTGCTTTCTTCCTGTATGATGTTCTTGTTGTCATCCTACAATACTTCTTTTCTTCAGTCCATACTTATTTTTTTTAATTTTTAAAGCTGTATTTTATTACATATAATTCCATATACATTTTTTGAAAGGCATAAATGTCGTTATTGCTAGATGCTACTGAATCACTTCCGACTCACAGCAACCCTGCGTACAACAGAACAGAACATTTCCCAGTCTTGCACCATCCTCACAGCCATCCTATATTTGAGTCCATTGTTATAGTCACTGTGTCCATTTTTCTTAATGAGGTTCTTTCTTGTTTTCTATGACCCTCTGCTTTACCAAGCATGATGTCCTTCTCCAGAAATTAATCCCTCTGTCAAAATGCCCAAAATAAGCGAGACAAAGTCTCACCATCCTCGCATCTAGGGAACATGTGACTGTAATTCTTCCAAGGGAGATCTATTTGTTCTATTGGCTGTCGATGGTATATTCAATATTTTTCATCAACTCCATACTTCAAATGTATCAGTCTTCTCTGTCTTCCTTATTCATAGTCCAGCTATCACAGGATTGTACAGTGATTGAAAATATCATGGCTTGGGTTATGCACACCTTAGACCTTGTCTTAGTTATCGAATGCAGCTATAACAGAAATACCACAGGTGGATGTCTTTAACAAATAGAAATTTATTCTCTCACAGTTTCAAAGGTTAGAAGTCTGAGTTCAGAGCAATGGCTCTGGAGAAGGTCCTTGTCTCTTTTCAGCATCAGTGGGCCTAACATTCCTTAGAGTTCTCTATTCATTTTGGCATCAAGCTTCCCAATGCCCTAAGGATAAAATTGGCATGTCTTTCTTGGTAGCAGTGGGGCCTTCTCTCTCTGCTCACTTTTCTTTCCTTTCATATCTCAAACGAGATTGGCTCAAAATAGAACCTAACCATGTAAATGATTATGAGGATTTAGAACACATTGGATAGTTACATCAGATCAGGACTGATCACATCAGATCATTTAATGAGGTTGAATTATATTGGGTCTCATCATGGAGGTGATAACTACATTTTAAATGCTAAACTACTGAGAATCCTGACCCAGCCAAATTGACACAAAATGTTAACTATCATTGACTTCAAAGTATCATCTGTGCTCTTTAGTACTCTAAAATAAAGAGGTCTTTGCATGGACATGATTATGTTATTGTTTTTATAGAAATATATAATACAAAAGAATACTTGTAATGAAACAAAAGAATACTTGTAATGGCAATGAAACAATATACGATAGGATGAATGTAAAGCTAATGTTCTCCCATGCAAACTATCACATAATTCACAATGAAACATTTAAAAAAAGAACACTTGTGACTCTACCACTCAACAAATAGAACATGAGTAAAGTGTCGTAGTTCCATTTGTACTGCCCAGCCCCCTTGTTTGCTCTGATTCCCTGCAGGATGTCCTACTTGTTCTCATCCCTTCCTTTTTTTTCCTTTAACTTTTTATTGTGAATTCAGTGGAGTTTTGCAGGTAAGATCATCAGTTTTACATTCAAAAAATTATATACTTTGTTTCATCTCAATGATTACAATCTCCTCCATGCAACAACAGTTATTCCGCTTCCTCCCTGTGATTCCTAGTTTCATTCCATCACCTTCCTATCCCTTGTCCTTAGGTATATGTTGCTCTTTTGATTTTGAGCGTTTGACAGTTATACTGTTTTTTTTTGTTTTTGTTTTTTTTTCATTTAACAGTATTTGCTTCTATTCCCTCTGTTTTTTGTGTGGATTTTTTCATATTGTTTTGTTTTTTATGTACACAAAAACACTCAGGAATATATAATAATTTAAACAGCCAAAGGGCACATACTGCAAGCCAGTCTCCTGGCCACCAGCACACAGCCTTTCTCTTTCCATGAGTCTAGAGGCCTCAGCTGCTTTATCTCTCTAGTCCTTACTTTCTAATGCTTCAAATCTGTTCTTGAGATGGTTTCTAAATTCAGTTGTGTTATATTTAAGGTCATATTTTGGCTCTCATGGACTTGGTTTAATTTTCTTCAGCTTCAACCTGAACTTACATATGAGCAATGGATGATCTGTTCGACAGGCAGCCCCTGATCTTGTTTTGGCTGATGATACTGAGCTTTTTCACAATCTCTTTCTTTCCACAGATATAGTAAATTTGTTTCCTGTGTATTCCATCTGATGAGGTATGTGTATGTGTATAGTCACTTTTTTATGTTGTTTAATAAAGGTTTATATAATAACAAGTTATTGATCTTGCAAAATTCTATCATGTGATGTCCATCATCGTTTCTATCACCAAGGTCATATTTTCCAACTACTGATCCTTCCTTTTTATTTCCAACCTTTGCATTCCAACACCAGTAATTATCCACACATCTCGATTGCATGTTTGATCAATTTCAGACTGAAGAAGTTGGTAAAATTCTTCAATTTCATCATCACTGGCTTTAGGGGTTGATACATAAATTCAAATAATAATAGTAAGAACTGATCTTCCTTGTAGGCATATGGATATTATCCTATCACAGACAGTATTGTACTTCAACACAGATCTTGATATCTTCTTTTTGATGATGAATGCGACACTATTCCTCTTTGTCATTCCCAGCGTAGTAAACTATTTGATTGCCAGATTCAGAATGGTCAATGCCAGTCCATTTCAGCTCACTAATGCCTAGGAT
>NW_006408631.1:7710404-7713551 GCF_000296735.1 Chrysochloris asiatica
CTACTCTACCAGAGCTCCTTAATACCATAGTAGAATTGATGTATTTGAGTTATGGTGTTGGAAGAGAATATTGAAAGTGCCATGGACTGCCAAAAGAACAAATAAATCTATGTTGGTAAAAGTACAGTCAGAATGCTTCTTAGAAGCCTGGATGACTTCATGTCTCATACTTAGAACATATTATCAGGAGGGACCAGTCCCTGGAGAGGACATCTTGCTTAGTAAGGTAGATGGTCAGTGATGAAGAGGAAGCCCTCCTATCAGATGGGTTGGCACAGTGGCATCCACAATGGGCTCAAGCAGAGCAAAGATTGTGATATTGGCATTGGACGGGGCAGCGTTTCCTTCTATTGTAATGAAACATTTCTATGAGTTCGTACCGACTCAACGGTACCTAACAACAAACAACAAATCCAAGTTATGGGTCAATCAATATTTTAGAAACCTACTCTGCCACACATGATGGTGTGGAGGAGGGAAGTGTGTGTGTGTATGCCTTTGTAAAAATTTCTCAACAGTTCTCTTTAATTTCCCCTTACTTTTTTGGTGTTTCTTTTTAAGTGGTTGCACTTCCTTACACACCCAGGAGTAGTGCATGAGAGTCCCAATTCTTTATATCCCCACCAACAATTAATATAACCAAAACCAAAGCAAACTAAGCCCATTGTCATAGAGCATATTCAGAGTCATGGCCACCCTACAGGACACCCTACAGAATGGCTCTGTAGAGTGTCTTACACTAGCAGACAAATGTATCTTTCTCCTGTAATGCAGATGGTGGGTTTAGAATGTCGACTCTCAGTGAGCAGTCCAAAGCCTAGGTGTTCAGTTGTATCTCATTGTGGTCTTAATTCACATTTCCTGACATTGAGTGATATTGAGAAGTTGAGCATCTCTTTGTGTGTTTATTTGTCATCAATAAACCTATGAGAAGTTCATGTTCAACTCATTTTCCCATTTAAAAAGTTGGGTTGTTTATTTTTATTACTGGGTCTTTAAGCTTATTTATATATTCTGGATAAAAGTCTGTTCTCAGACATTTTCCCAAGTTGGTAGCTTATCTTTTTATTCCCTTATCAGTATCTTTGCAAGAGCAAAAATCCAATTTATTCTTTTTCTTCTTAGGATTTTGCTTTTGGTGTTATATCTAACAAATCCTTTCCTAACATAAAGTCACATATTTTGTCCAAGAATTTTTGCATTTAGATTTAATATCTATTTTGACTTCAATTTTTCCATGGTGTGATATTTTGATCAAGTATCCATATTGATATCTAATTTTATAGCACCACTTATTAAAAAGACTATCCTTTCTCCCTTGAATTTCCTTTAAACATTTATTGAAAACTAGTATCCATGCTTTTATTGGCTTATTTCTGGGATCGATTCTTTTGTCTATTTGTCTATCGTGATACCAGTGTCACACCATCTTAATTACTATGTTGTTGTTGTTGTTGTTGTTCAGTGTCGTCGAGTGGGTTTTGACTCAGTGACCCTGCATAGGGTTTCTGTGGAGCTGTTCATGGGTTTGAACTGCTGACCTTGTGGCTTGCAGTCCAGTGCTGATCCTGCAGTACCACACTAGGAGTCCTAATTACTATAGTAATTACTTATCATAACTACTCTTCAAATTTTGTTAGTTTTCCAATTCTGTTCTTTAATTTCAAAGATTTTTAACCTTTCTAAGTCTTTTGCATATCCATATCAAATTTAGAATCAATGTGTCAATTTCTACTAATAAGCCTATTGGCATTTTGATAGGGATTGCATTGATTCTATTGATCCATTTGGGAAGAACTATATCTTAAGAGTGGGAAAAAGGGGAGAATAATTCATTGGTTAGTGGGTAGACACATGTCAGCATGGGTGATGGGGAGGGCAATATAAAAGTAGAAAGAGGTAACAGATGAATAATGAAGATAGTTGAAGACACTGGGAGGTGTGCATGTGCTAAAGTAGATAGATGTTGTTGTTGTTAGGTGCCATTGAGTCAGCACCGACTGATAGCAGTCCTATACACAGCAGACGGAATAGATGTAGATAGTGATAAATACAAAACCTTAAAACAATAGTGTTTTGTGAGTAGATACTTATATTGAGATATAGGCTGAATGTGAAAAGGAGGAGAAGTGGGATCCTAAAAGATCGTGGATGGTCATCTAAGGTACATCTTTTGGTTTCTCCATGTGTGGAAAAAAGAAGAATGATAAGAATTAAGAGACTTGAAAACAATTAGTCCAAGAGACTAACAATACATGTGAACCTCAGTCTCCATGACTCAGACCAGAAGAGGTAGACAGTGCCCATCTACCACTACCAGCTGCCTTGTTGTTGTTGTTAGGTGCCATTGAGTTGGTACCAACTCATAATGACCGTAGGCACAACAGAACGAAACATTGCTCGGTCCTGGGCCAACCTCACAATTGTTGCCACGTTTGAGTCCATTGATGGTGCCACTGTGCCAATCCATCTTGCTGGAGGTCTTCCTCTGTTTCTCTGACCTTCCACCTTACCAAATATGGTATCTTTCTCTAGCAACTGGTTGGTCCCTCCTGACATAATGTCGTAAGTAGGAGAGATGAAGTCTGGCCATCCGGGACTCCAAGGGACACTCTGGCTGCACTTCATCCAACACAGATCTGTTGGTTCATTTGGCAGCCCATGGCACTTTCAATATTCTCCTCTAAGACCATAACGCAAAAGCATCAATCCTTCTACGGTCTTCCGTTTTCACTGTCTATGGCTTGGGTCAGGTGCACCTTGGTCCTCAAGCTGACATCTTTGCTCTTCAACACTTTAAAAAAATCTTGTGCAACAGATTTGCCTAATGCAATACATTGTTTGATTTCTTGACTGTTACTTCCATGAGTATTGATAGTTGATCCAAGAAGAATTTCGATCCTTTTTTACATTGATAAGAATGTTGTTTATTGGTCCAGTAGTGAGGATTTTTGTTTTCTTTACATTGAGATGCAATCCATATTGAAGGTTGTGCTCTTTGATCTTCATCAGTAAGCATTTTAAGTCCTCTTCACTTTCAGCAATAAAGGTTGTATCATCTGCATATTACAGGTTATAAATGAGTCTTCCTTCCAATCCTGATGCCATGATTTTCATCATATAAACTAGCTTTTCAGATTATTTGTT
>NW_006408631.1:7714061-7716201 GCF_000296735.1 Chrysochloris asiatica
GTGCTACCTCACTTTCTCGTCTGTCAGTTTGTCATACTGTGGTGGCCCTGTGAGTTGCTGTGATTCTGGAAGCTATGCCACGGGTATTTTAAATACCAGCAGGGTCAAAATGGTGGACAGGTTTCAGATGAGCTTCCAGACGAAGACAGATTAGGAAGAAGGAGTGACGAACTACTTCTGAATATTTAGTCACTGAAAACCAGCTGCCTTGAAAGGCATCATATTAGAGGGTCCTGGATAGAGTGGAAGAAAATATAGAACAAAACTAAAAAAATATTTAAAGAAAGAAATTAACAAAAATCAGACTTACTAGTTAGAAAGAGCCTGAAGGAACCTGAAACTATGGCCCTCGACTACCCCTCAGGTCTGCAAAGGAACTCACCCTCATGGTCCAAGCAATAGATTGGTTTATAGGGAGAGACAACAGCATTAACAAGGTCTGCTCACCATGGAATCATCAATCCTTCAAAATCAGAAGGGTAATAAATGCCTAAGGACAAAGTTGAGAAGGCATAGGAAGATAGGTGGAATGCAAATAGGAACCCCAGGGAAGAAGCAAGATAACTGTTGTTGCAAGGAGGAGACTGTAATCATTGAGATGAAACAAAGTGTATGATTTGTTGAATGTAAAGCTGATGATCTTGTCATGTTAACTTACACTCAATTCACAATAAAATGTTAATATAAAATTAAGTCTTCCAACCAAACAACAGGAATATGGATTCCTCAATTTATGTTTATTTTCATTTCTCTAAGCAATGGTTTATTTTTTTAATGTACCATCTTTATAAAAATCTTGTCCAATTCATCCCTAAGTATTTTATACTTTTGATGCTACTATAAATGTTATTACTTTTAAATTTTAATTTCCAAGGAGACTATTATTTACATATGTGACTCTTTCCATATTTCTAGGACACAATGTTTAAGTCAAAGTTCCTGCCAAACTTTTTAAGGCATTTTACAGATACCTTCTTTATCATTTATTTCCTGAAGACAAATCCCTCAAAAAGAGTACTTGTTCTTTTAATGGGCTATATAACAGATGTTTGGAAAAGGTACTTAGTGAGAAACTGAGTGAAATTATTTACTCGATTGTGTGGAGAGCTTTAAGGAGAATTTATTTTTATAAACTTCTGAGTTTAATGCATCTGACATTAATTCTCTAGCTATTGGGATTAAAATAAAAGGAGAACATTGAGTTAAAGTTTCTGGGTAAAGCACTCCAGAATATGTGTTTTTGCCTTTCAGCAATATTTACTGCCGAGAGACCAGAGTACCATTTAGTATGTTACTTTTTCCAGAGCACTGAATGGTGTTTGCTTCTCTATGGGATTAATTTAACTAAGAGCTAATTGAATGAATGCATTCCCCCAGAGAAGCTTTTATTCATCCTCAATTTCCATTGAATTAGGAAAAGGCTCCTTATTTTTTGCATATTTACATCTAGCATTCTCCATTTAGTAACTTAACAGAATTTAAATTACAAAATGAATTAAGAAAAAGATCGATGATGTACTTTGGCAGAAGCTGCAAAGCTGTTGGGTACTGAGAATGCAACTTAGTTCTGAAATCACAGTAACTGTGCTTCTTTCCTAAGGCCCACTGACTTGCACTCTGGAATATCGGCCTGGATATAAGAAATCTCCACCAAGATTCAACAGATATGTGACCTGGAAATCTGAAAATAGGCACAGCCTTTTTAAATTTGTGAATATTGGTAAGTGACTTGTCATATTCCTGTTCTTAGTCTTAGAGGTAGAACTATTTTTGCATATTGGTAAGCATGCTTGGAAGTATTAGGCAGTAAGAATATTAACCAAATTATCGCTCAGAATCAAATCTATTTTAATACATATGACCATGTTTAATTCTGTATTTTAGAACCAGCTTATGCACTAAATAAAAACTTCTTAGAATTGGGTTTGGGTCCTGCTTTTGCCATGGCTAGAAAAATGATGTTAGATGATCAATATCACCTCTATAACCTTCTGCTTTGTTATTCACAAAATGTATAGATTGGTTCAAATATATCTGAAGGCTGAGGTCTACATGGTTAATATTATTTTTAAAAGATGACCATTGTCTTTTCTACAAATAAATATGACTTTCAGAGTGTTTGGTTGCAAACACCACCACC
>NW_006408631.1:7717670-7719322 GCF_000296735.1 Chrysochloris asiatica
GGTTTGCTCTGAGGGGACCCCACCACTTGGCTTGATGTCTCCTGAGAAGACTGTACATATTTGTGGAGCAGTTGTTGGCCATAGTAGGTGGCAGTGGTTATGTGCCATGGAGTCATTTTCGACTCATAGTGACCCTGCATAGGGTTTCCAAAGCTGTAAATCTTCACGGGAGCAGAAGGCTTCATCTTTCTCCCATGGAACAGCTGGTAGTTTTGAACTGCTGACCTTGAGGTTCACAGCCTGTCTCATAACCACTTCGCTACCTGGCACCAATTCTCACCAAGACCACACACAGTGGGTGCTAGAGGTGCCTCAAAGAGCAGTGATGAGAAAGATAAAGCACTCTCCCACAACATGACAGATAAACACCAGGAAAATCTTATGTTTTAAAATTACATTAAGTCAAATATAGTTATAAGATTTAACAAAACAATAAAGCAAATTATCTCCTGAAATTCTCAATGCCTCTTGACAACCACATTTTGACAATTTTCTAAATAAAATTCAAATTAGAAGTGGAAGTGAAAAGCACTTTAAAGTTTTCATCTGTTAACTGGGAACAAAGTTGCTTTATTTGCTAGAAGCTAGTCCTGGTGTGGCACTGTAGGATAAGCACTGGACTGCAAAGTCACTTTGAACTGCAAGGTAGGTGGTTCACCAGCTGCTCACTAGGAATCTGAACCGATTCAACAGCACATAAAAACAAGACTTGGGAATAGATGAATTTTGAGTATTTCTCACTGCTGTAAGCTTCACAGTTATATATTGAAGACGTGATAGATTTTTTTTTTCTCCATATTTCATAGGTTTCGCCACAATTTGTATTTCACTGCTCACTTATTATTGAGGATTATTTTCCTTAGAGAAAAAAAAAAAATACAACTGCCCATAATAAATTGTTGGGTTTTATTGTGTTCCATAGGCTTAATTTTATTACAGGCATTCTCTAATACAGGGGTGAGGAACCTTTTTTCTAGCAAAATTTATAACATCATTCACAGGTCGCACAACATTATCAGCTTAAAAATTAGTCTGCTATATTTTGTCAACTTTTTTATTAACTCACCTTTAATGTGATGCCTGGAAATTCAGTTTCCTTAGCAGGGCCAGACCAAACTATTTCACAGGGCTTATATGACCTGTGGGCCGGATGTTCCCTATTCTTGCTTTAATGATTTGTTCTGATCTTTTCTAACAAGATTCCTGAAAAATGTTTTTAAAACATTTTAATATAAACAACACTTTCCAGGAATCTTGTTAGAGAAATAAGCATTTTAGCTAGCAATGATATTAATTACCCCTTATCAGTAGACTTTATTACATCTCTAGTTCTCAACTCTACTCTGAAGTATGAAGTTATTCATTTTTTTAATTAGCTATCCAAAACTTCTCTTGGATATGAAACTTTATTTTAGATATCACAAGAATATCAAGTTCTTATTGAGCTAGCTGTTATGTTTCTCATTAATAAAGAATCTCTAAAGTCCTGATCATTGTGCATTTGACTCTTCTTTTTCATTCCTACTTGAAATTAGTATCAATAAAAGATCACTCATTCAATAAAGATTTAATGAGCAGACACTATAAACTATTGTTCTAGACATAATAACAAATTTACTGCAGTCCAGTCAATTCCAGCTCATGGGAACCCA
>NW_006408631.1:7726828-7728573 GCF_000296735.1 Chrysochloris asiatica
GTTCTGCTGTGCATGGGGTCATTATGAGTCGGTTCTGACTCGATGGCACCTGACAACAACAACAACATCCAAACTTTTATATCAGTGATGATTTTTTTTTTTTTTCAATTTTAGCCATATACTGTTGTTGTGACCCTGAATTGAGTTTCTGAGAAGCAACTGGTGAGTTTGAGCCACTGACTTTGAGGTTGACAGTCCAATACTTATCCTACAGCACCATACATAGGACCCCAGTTATTTAAAAGAGCCAAATTCCTGCTTTGCTAGTGTAGAGATGTTGCACATTTCCAGTTTTTATTTTTTAATGTTTTCTTATTTCAGCATAATTAAATGAAAGCAATCATGTTAAGAACTAGCATATGACCAAGAACCAATAGTATTGAAGGAAGAAGTTCAAGCTGTAATGAAAACATTGGTGAAAAACAAGTCTCCAGAAATTAACACAATAAAAATTCACTGAACTGTTTCATCAAACTAATGCTGTACAGGGGGCACTCACTTGTCTAAGCTAAGGAATTTGGAAGGTAGCTACCTGGCCACCAATTGGAAGATATCCATTCCATTTGTGCCCATTCCAAAGAAAAGTGACCTCATGCAATGTGGGAATCATTGGTATCACAGGCAAGCAATATTTTGCTGAAGTTAATTAAAAAACGATTGCCACAATACAGTGAGAGGAAGGTGTCAGAAATTTAAGTCAGATTCAGAAGAAGACATGAAACTAGAGATATCATTGCTGACACCAGATGGATCTTGGCTGAAAGCAGAGACTATCAAAAAGAAATCTAGTTGTGCATCATTAGCTATACAAAGGCATTTTACTATTTGGATAAAAACAAACTCTGAATAACGTTATAAAGAATTGGTATTCCAGAGCACTTAATAGTGCTCATGAGGAACACAGACCAAGAGGCAGTTGTTAGAACAGAACAAGGGGATACTGAATGGTTTTAAAAAGAATATTAATCATACTTATTTAATCTGCATGCTGAGCAAATAATCTAAGTAGCTGTATTATATGAAGAACATGGCAACATAATTGGAGGAAAATTCATTAACAGTCTGCAATACACAGAAGAGGACTTACAATACTTACTGATAAAGATCTAAGTCTACAATCTTCAGTATGGATTGTACCTCAATATAAAGAAGACAAAAATCCACACAACTGGACCAATAAATAACATCATAGCAAGCAGAGAAAAGATTAAAGCTGTCAAAAACTTTTTTTTCTAAAATCAATGATCATGAAAGCAGCAGTCAAGAAATCAAATGACCACTTATTCAGAGCATATACAGGCTGCCACACATTTTAAAAGTACACAAACAAAAATAGACAAAATAGACGAGTAGGATATACTAAAAATTAAAAACTTGTGTTCATCAAAAAACTTCACCAAGAGAGTAAATAGAGAACCCACAGACTGGGAAAAAATCTTTGGCAACGGCATATCTGAAAGGGACTCATTTCTAGAATATATAGGAAAATAATATACATCTACAAAACCAAGACAAATAACCCAATTAAGAAATGGGCACAGGATATGAACAGACACTTCACCAAGGAAGAGATCCAGGCAGCCAACAAACATAAGAAGAGGCGTTCACGATCTCTAGCCATTAGAGAGATGCAAATCAAAACAACAATGAGATACCATCTCACACCAGTAATAACAGCAAAAATAAAAAAATCTGAGGACAATAAATGCTGGTGGGGATGTGGAGAGACTGGGACACTCCTGCAT
>NW_006408631.1:7728673-7735710 GCF_000296735.1 Chrysochloris asiatica
TGGCGCTTCCTCAGAAAGTTGAAAATAGAAATACCATTTGATCCAGCAATTTCTCTACTTGGTATTTACCCACAAGAAAAACAAGCCACAACACGAGAAGATATATGCACACCAATGTTTATAGCTGCACTATTTACAATAGCAAAAAGATGGAGACAGCCAAAATGCCCATCGACTGAAGAATGGATAAACAAGCTGTGGTACATACAATGGAATACTATGCTACATTGAAAAATAACAAGGAAGCTACATGCCACTTCCTAACATGGATGAACCTTAAGGACATGTTGAGTGAAATTAGTCTATCACAAAAGGAAAAATACTGCATAGGACCACTACTGTAAAAGACTATGAAAAAGAACCCATACTATCCCACTAAAGAGGATTCCTAGCAGGCTGCTAGGATGTAGGAGTAGGGTTAAGGGTGGGAGGGGAAGGTGGAGCACAGGGCAGGGAATAGACACAGGACAGTTTGGGAGGTGGGATGGCATTATTCAAGTAGGTAGAGGAGAATGGAAGAACAAAGCAGATAGGAGAGC
Source organism: Chrysochloris asiatica (assembly GCF_000296735.1). Taxonomy (NCBI): domain Eukaryota; kingdom Metazoa; phylum Chordata; class Mammalia; order Afrosoricida; family Chrysochloridae; genus Chrysochloris; species Chrysochloris asiatica. Next base: position 7,729,213 of record NW_006408631.1, read on the forward strand.
GTAGACAAGTATGAAGGAGCTAAATGGGACAGAAGTTAAAAAAGATGTAGGCCCAGCCTTGGAACAACAGGATCCTGGGATACAGAGACTGGGATAGGGTTGGAAGGGGGAAAAAGGGGGAATATTGTTATGATGCTTGGCTGACTTTTGAACCTTGTTTTCCCATACATTATATTATAAAACAGACACGGGAGGGGAAGAAAAAGGAATAGCCAGAGGTGTCACCATAGAAAGCTTGTAAGTCTGTCTTCTGCCTATAACTGATTGGAATACCTAAAATGGGACTACAAGGTATCCAGTGAAGGAGGATTCCTGAAGAGCCTCGGCAGTACAGAAGAATATAAATCAAAGCCTAACCACATCCAGATCTTCAGAGACGGGAAACCTTCCTCTCGAAAGGGCAAGCAGACCAGCCTGGAACACCCAGAAAACCAGAAGACACTTCTTGAAAGAAAGACCTACAGGAAAAACACAGAACACTAAGGGCAGTCCGACTGCTACCACAAGAACAAGTAGGCTGCTAGCCCAGGAGACATCAAGGCAAGTGGATGGGTCCTCTCAGCACAAATCCTCTCCCAAGACTAAGACGCAATGGAAATATATGCTCTGACTGACCACCACACATGTCACCCATAAAGAGAAGTGGCCTAAAAATACCAATGAAGCGGCGAACTAAGCCCTGCATTGTTCAGCAGATGACTGTGAACCTGGGTGGAGACTCGGTTGCCCAGCAGCGATGCGGGACCGGGGGACTCATGGGCTCAGAGTCAGTGACACAGCTACAGAGGACTAGAGTGGAGAGTGAAGAGACCAGCTGATAAGAAGAGGGCAGACAGACGCAAGAACACCACACTTGCAGATGATACCCACTTGACCTGGCTTCAGTGACTGGATGGACAGAACTCAACCCGAGGAAGAAGGAAGAAGGGGAAAAAAAAAAGTGTCAGCTGATACAACTGGATGAACTGGACCTACACATATAACTGCAGTGGCTCAAAAGAGGAAACAATTACTGGCTACAAGAGTTATCCCCATCCCCTCCACAAAAAGAGTGGGAAGGGTTGGGCAACTTGAACACTGGCCACCCAAAATGGGGGGAGGGATACAAAGGTAAGAAGTGACTGGCTTACAAGCTTTCAAGAGGGAACCTAGAGCCACAGGGCAGGGAGGATAGTGGAGTCTCCAGTGAATAGTACCCAACCTGTCAAGGAAGTGCTGATGAAAAGAAATGCAGACGGGTCTCATGTGATGAAATGGTGAAAATTGTTACCAGGACTGATTGTGAGGACTGAAGTGTAAAGGTTCACACTTTATAGCAAAGAGGGGAGTGACTAACCTTTCAGTCTAGGAGCAGAGGGCCCTGGGACCATCAACGGAGAAGAGCGGAGAATGGGACCCCACCCAGAGAAGCAGTGAGGCTTGAGATGGAGACAGAGAGGATGACATGAAGAGATGGAGTGTCTGAGGAGGTGAGACCCAGAAAGGGAAAGGGGCTGTGTGCTGAGGACAGTGGGGTCACTGGGGCTTGATGCATGGACGGGATGGTAACTAAGGCAATGAAATGATGTGCGATAGAATGAATGTAAAACTAATGTTTTCCCATGTAAAACATCACTCAACACACAATAAAAAATTTAAAAAAAAGAAATCAAATGACACTTTGAATTAGGCAAATATTCTGCACAAGACCTCTTCAAAGTGTTCAAGAGCAAAGATGTCACTTTTAGGACTATAGTGAGCTTGACACAACCATGGTATTTTCAGTTGCCTTATATGCATGTGAAATCATAAAGCAAGAATGTAGAAGCATCAATTCATTTGAATTATGATGATTGAGAAGAATATTAAAAGAACAAATCTGTGTTGAAAGAAGTACAGTCAGAATACTCTTTAGAATCAAGGATGGCTTGACATTATCTCTTGTATTTTGGGCATGTTGTTAGAAGGGATTGGTCCCTGGAGAAGGGCATTATGTTGATAAGGTGGAGGGTCAGCAAAAAATAAAAAAGAGGAAGATACCCAACAATATGAATTGTCACAATAGGCTCAAGCATAACAACAATTGTAAGGATAACACAGGACTGAGCAGTGTTTCATTGTGTTGTGTAAAGGGTCACTATGAATTGGAACTGACTCAATGGCACTTAAGAACAACAGCAACAACAAATGAAAACAAAGAAGTCCTAGTGTTGTAATGGTCAATCTCTGGGCTGCTAACTGAAAGGCTGGCTGTTGGAAGCCATCCAGTGGCTCTGAGGGCTAGAAAATGATGAGGAGATCTGCTCCTGTAAAGATTTTTGTTGTTATTGTTAAGTGCTTTTAAGTCAGTTCTGACCCATAGTGAACCTGTATAGTTTTCAAAGAGCAGCTGGTGAGTTTGAACCATTGACCTTGTGTTTCAAACCAGCCTTGTGGTCGAGTGCTTATCCTACAGTGCCACACTAGGACTCAGGTCCTATTCTGTCTATATGGTTGTTATGAGTTTTCATTAACTCAATCACACATTACAACAATAGCAAATGAAAGCAATGAGCCAGTTTTGATAAACATACAAGTTGAAAATGGAGTGACATTATGGGTGGCAACTGCAGTCAGATCAACCTCAACATCTCATTTACTTTTGCATTTTGCTGAAGTTACACACTTTCACAAAAATATGTAGTAGCAAACAATATCCACTATTTTCCAGTTTGCCTTTCAGACTACTTTCAGACTACTTTCCAATTACTCTAATCTGGAATCTGGAAAAAGGAAGTACTTGTCCATTTTTATTTCAAGTAAAACCCTTGGCATCTAATGTTCACTCATATTCTTTCATGAAAGTAAAAGCCAGACAAGAAGCTCACAAAACTTTCAGAAAGAAAAACCTGTAAAAAATATTATCATAGCTCAGCATGCTAAACACTCCCTGGCTATTGCACAACTCCTGCTAGGCTACGAGGAAGCATGCAAGGAGCAGAGGCATCAGAGCCCCAGCTAACTTTTAATTGGACTTGGTTCATGTGTACTCACTCACACATTTTTATTTGAAAGAACAAGCCCAGACCTGCACTGAAAAAATGAAACAGCCTTTTCTTATCTGTACACATTTGCAAGGAGTTCAAGTATGTACTAATAAACTATAGTTCATTTTTCTAAGGACTAGCATACTCCTAAATGGGTTAACTCTGTCTCAAGAGGCACAATATGAACAGCCCTAATCTTGTGGGATGACATCAAGATCATCATACAGGAAGAAAGCAAAAAATCATTGAGAAGACAAGAAGAAGGAAAAAGTCAAAATGGAAGTCAGAAGAGACACTGAAAATTGCTCTCCAGCATAGAGATGCTAAAGCAAATGAAAGAAATGAGGAGGTCCAAGGGCTGAACAGAAAATTTCAAAGATCAGCTCATGAAGATAAAGTCAAATATTACAACAAAATGTGCAAAGATCTGGAATCAGAAAACCAAAAAGAAAGAACATGCTCAGCATTTGTCAAGTCAGGGGAACTGAAGAAAAAATTCAAGTCTCAACTTTCGTTATTGAAAGATTCTCTGGGCAAAGTATTCAATGATGCAGAAAGCATCAAGAGAAGATGGAATGAATACACAGTGTCACTGTACCAAAAGGAAATGGTTAATGTTCAACCGTTTCCAGAGGTAGCATATGATCAAGAGCCAATGATACTGAAAGAGGAAATTCAAGGTGCATTGAAGAAATTGGAAAAGAAGAAGGCACCAGGAATTGATGGAATAAAAATTGAAATCTTTCAAGAAAGTGAGGAGGCACAGGAGGCACTCACTCATTTCTGCCAAGAAATTTGGAAGACAACTATCTGGCCGACTGATTGGAAGAGATTCATATTTGTACCCATTCCAAAGAGAGGTGACCCAATGGAATGCAGAAATCATCAACAATCTCTTTCATATCAAGTAAAGTTTTGCTAAAGATAATAGAGAAATGGCTACAATCATACATTGACAGAGAACTTCCAGAGGTTCAAACCAGATTCAGAAGAGGCCATGGAACGAGGGATATCATTGCTGATGTCCGATCGATCTTGGCTGAAAGCAGAGAATATCAGAAAGATGTTTACTTGTGCTTTATTGACTATGCAAAGGCTTTTGATTGTGTGGATCATGACAAGCTATGGACAACATTGCAAAGTATGAATATTCCAGAACACTTAATTGTGCTCATGAGGAATCTGTACCTTGACCAAGAAGAAGTTGTTTGAACAGAACATGGGAACTCTGAATGGTTTAAATTTTGAAAAGGCGTGTGACAAGGTTGCATTCATTCACCATACTTATTCAACCTGTATGCTGAGCAAATAATCCGAGAAACTGGGTTATATGAATAAAAACGTGGCATCAGGATTGGAGGAAGACTCATGAACAATCTGCGATATGCAGATGATACAACCTTGCTTGCTGAAAGTGAAGAGGACTTAAAACATTTACTGATGAAGATCAAAGAGCACAGCCTTCTGTATGGATTATATCTCAGTGTAAAGAAAACAAAAATTCTCACCACTGGATCAATAAATAACATTTTTATCAATGGAGAAAAGATTGAAGTTGTCAAGGACTTCATTCTTCTTGGATCAACTATTAACACTCAGCAGCCAAGAAATCAAACGATGTATTGCGTTAGGCAAATCTGCCGCACAAGACCTTTTTTTAAAGTGTTGAAGAGCAAAGATGTCAGCTTGAGGACCAAGGTGCACCTGACCCAAGCCATTGTGTTTTCAATAACCTCGTATGCATGTGAAAGCTGGACAGTGAATAAGGAAGAATGTAGAAGAATTGATACTTTTAAATTATGGTGTTGGAGGTGAATATTGAAAGTGCCATGGGCTTCCAAAAGAACCAATAGATCCATTTGGAAGAAGTGCAGCCAGAGTACTCCCCCGAGGCCAGAATGGCCAGACTTCATCTCTTGTACTTTGGACATATTGTCAGGAGGAACCAGTCACTTGAGAAGGATATCTTGTTTGGTAAGGTGGAGGGTCAGAGAAAAAGAGGAAGACCCCCAACGAGATGGATTGGCCAAGTGGCAGCATCAATGGACTCAAACATGGCAACAGTATTGAGGTTGGCCCAGGATCGGGCAGTGTTTCATTCTGCTGTGCGTACGGTCACTATGGGTCAGTACTGACTCGATGGCACCTAACAGCAACAACAATCTTCTGCAGTGATTTCCGTGTATGGTTTAAAAACTGATGTCAAGCAAAATGAACAAGACCTTCCTAGCCCTTGCTTACGCTGTTTCCTGAGCTTGGCGAATACAACCCTTTAACTCTTACTGGTAAATCTTACTTTATTTTTTTTTTCAGTAATCTGTTTCTGATACCTATTCCTAGAAGCTTTTCTTTATACAAAATACCAAGACTGTAAAAAGAATCATAGAAAACACTTAATCTAATCAAAATATAATCTACTTGATGTGAATGACCCAGTGAAGACCACATTTCTGGGTGAAAAAGTGATGCTACAATTTAACTGGGGGCTTCAATGTGCAGGGACTGTTGTTAGATTCAGCAACAGTTGTAACAAAATGAGATCAAGGGGTTTCTGCCTTCATATACAGGACAAAATAAGGGAATATGTTAAATTTCTAATAATCTATTTTTCTAGAGAAAGACAGAGACGGGGAGCTATACAGAGACAGAGTAACAGAATCAGAGACAAAAACAGTAGACAGAAATGATGTTTGTTTGATGTACATACTTCAGTGTTTTCAATAATAATTTCAAATATGAAAATGTTTTGTATTTTGCTTGATTTGAATAAAGGACTTTCCACAGTTACTTTTACATTCTTGGTATTTCCCAGCTTTCATATTTGGATTTTTCATCTGTTACTTTGGCGCTTTTTAATTCAATTATCTTAAAAGGCAGTAAAACAGGAGATGTTACAAGAAAGGTAGGAATGTATTCACAGCCTGATTTGCCTGTGCACTTTGACTGAGAAGTTGCTAAAGATTAAACAACTGACATGAGAGATTCTGCCCAATTATAATACATAAATCTAACTCTGTGTTTGCTAATGGATTTTCTCTTAATTGTGTATTTATCTGTGTTTTTTGTTGTTGTTGTTGTGGTGGTGGTGGTGGTGGTGGTGGTGGTGTTTTTTTTATTAGTTCCTTAAACTAACCCAAGATAACAAGTATATCAAAATGTCACTTTCACTCTGGGTGCACTTCATGTTTGCCAGTTGTTGTTAAGTTCCATCGAGTCAATTCTGACCCATAGTAACCCTGTACAAAATGCCACAATGGAGTTTGGCAGACAGGGTTTTTACTGGGGACTAACACCTTTTGAAACAGAAGAGCAGGAAGCAGGATTAGACAGAAAGACAAATCCCATAGAGAACTCTAACCATTAGACGTATCCCATATTGACTTCCTGGTGTGGTTTGTTGTTGTTGTTGTCAGGTGCCATCGAGTCGGAACCGACTCATAGCGACTCCATGCACAGCAGAACGAAACAATGTTCGATCCTGGGCCAACCTCAC
>NW_006408631.1:7736440-7740030 GCF_000296735.1 Chrysochloris asiatica
TCTTCCTCCAATCCTGATGCCACGTTTTTCTTCATAGAACCCAGCTTCTCGTATTATTGGTGTGGTAGTACGGGTTAATATGCTGGACTGAAAAGTTGGTTTGAACTGCAAGGTCCATAGTTCAGACTCACCAGCTGTTCCTCGGAAATCCCATGCAGGGTTGCTTTGGGTTGGAACCTACTCTACTAAACAACACAACAGTATTGAGGATGGGGTGAAATGACTGGGCCTTTATATCCTTACCTCATTTAGTCATCTTATCTGTGCTGCCCAGGAAATGAATGCCCTTAGGCATGTTGGCCCTCCACAGAAGAATCAAACCCTGACAAAGCTGACAACTACAGGCAGAAAATCCATCCTTGGAGGATGATTCACATGACACTTTTCAATGTCCACCATATCTTTTTACATAGTCCCCTATCCCCAAAATGGTGACAGAGACTTCTAATTTAAATATTGAAAAACACAGACAAGCAGCCAAATTGCCATCAACATTCTCAAATCTCTGTTGGGCATTCAGTTAATGAGTCCCATGAATCCCTTAGCAGACATACCAAACCAAACCAGCCTCACTGTCATGGAGTCAATTCTGACTCATAATGACCCTGAATAGGGTTTCTGAGACTGCAAATCTTTACCAGAACAGACAGTCTCATCATTCCCCTAAGGTGCAGCTAAAGGGAAATTTATTTCTTACAATCTGATTTTTGTAATTTCACATTTATTATATTATAGACTCATAGTTTGACATAGTGAATCCTGGTATTTCCTGACATTTGCTATATTAGAATTCTTCAATTTAAAACAGGATATAGTTTTGTGAGTTTGTGTGTGCGTATGTGTATGCCTTTGTTTATTATTTTAGTTCCTGAGAAATGTAGAATTGGCTAATTAGCCAAACCTCAAGAGAATTTGTTCAATTTCTCTAAGAAGATCAATCAGTTTTAGGATCTTGGGATTTGGGTCAGTTTTCTCCAAAATGCAACCGTATGACAATGTGACACAAATGATGAAAAATTATAACAAACTGTTTTGGAGGGATCACAAATTGATCTGATTTGTAACAAGTCAGTCACTTAAATCATGGGATCCATTTCCTGAGACTTGCAATTACATGGGGAAAATCTGCTGCAACAGACCTCTTGTAAGTTTTAAAAACCAAAGATGTCACTTTAATGACTAAGAAATACCTAAGCTAAGTCATAGTCTTTTCAATGACCTCATACGCATGTAAATGCACCTTTGAATCAGTTGTGACCCATAGAGACCCTATATAGGGTTTCCGAGGAGCAGCTGGTGAGCTTGAACCACCAACCTTGCAGTTCAAACTTCTTTGCAGTGTGGCTCATTAAACCACAGTGCCACACAATGAAAAAAGGAAGACAGACAAATAATTTACGCATTAGAACTGTAGTATTAGTGAAGACTATATAGAGCAATGCCAGAATAACACACAAATAAATGCTAGAAGAAATACAACCAGAATGTTCTTCAGAAGTGATGACAACAAGACTTCAACTCACATATTTTGGACATGTCATTTGGAAATACCAGTTGCTATATGGCCAACATATTTGGAAAAACTGGAAGTTCAGGTAAAACAAAAGATACCCTCAATGAGATGGATTGACACAACCACCTCAGTAATTGATTCAAATATAACAACAATCATTAAGATAGCATAGGGCCAGGCCATATACAGGGTTTCAGTCATTGGTGGTAACTCTACAGTGACTAACAATAACAACCATGTTGGGATTGTATGTGGATAGTGCCAAATACTGTAGCCTAAGTGATAAAAAATTTAGAGAGCAATGTTAATTGTTGTTGTTTTAGGTGCTGTCCAGTTATTTCCAGTCTAGTGCCTCTAAGTACAACAGAATAAAACACTACCCAGTCCTGAGCCATCCTCATAATGGCTGCTATGCTTGAACCCATTGCTGCTGCCACTGTGCCAATCCATCTCTTTAGTGGTCTCCCTCTTTTTCACTGACCTACCACTTTACCAAGCAAAAACAATCTCCAGAGACTGGATAATATGTCTAAAGTATGAGAGATGAAGTCTCCTAATCTTGACTTCTAAGGAGCATTCTGGTTGTACTTCTTCCAATACAGAAGTTTTTCAGGAAGTACATGGTACTTTTAAAATTTGTCTCCAACACCATAACTCAAGTACATCAATTCCTCTGTTGTTTTCCTTATACATTGTCCAATTTTCACATGCTATTGAAAATACCATGATTTGGGTCAGGCACAACTTAGTCCTTAAACTGACATCTTTGCTCTTGAACACTTTAAGCGGTCTTGTGCAGCAGATTTGCCTAATACAAAGTATCATTTAATTTCTTGACTACTGTTTCCATAAGTGTTGATATTAGATCCAAGCAAAATGAGGTCTTTGACAACTTCAATCTGTTATCCATTGATATGGATGTTATTGATTGGTCCAGTGATGAGGATTTTTGTTTTCTTTACATTGAGGTACAACCCATAGGAAAGTCTGTGGTCTTTGATCTTCATCAGTAAGTATTTTAAGTCCTCTTTCAACAAGCAAGGTTGTATCATCTGCAAATCACAAGTTGCTAATGAGTCTTCCTCCAATCTTGATGCCAAGTCCTTCTTCATATACTCCAGCTTCTCAGATGATTTGCTTAGCATACAGATTGTATAACTATGGTGAAAAAATACAACCCAGGTGCACATCTTTTCTGATTTTAAAATATTCAGTGTCCCCTTGTTCTATTCAAATGATTGCCTCTTGGTTTATGTACAAGTTTCTCATGAGCACAATTAAGTGCTCTGGAATACTCATTCTCCACAATGTTGTCCAACCATTATCTCATATTAAAGAATTTTCATCACTGAAAATTTTCAAATAATATATCACAGTTACAGAATATAATAACATTCTATTCTGCTCCTTGGAAACCCTATACAGGGTCACTGTGGGTCAGAACCGACTCAGTGGCACTTCACAACAACAGCATTCTAAAAGAAGCCCCCAAATCTTTGAGTAATAGAACTATTGCTGTAAGAGTTAAACAATGTCAAACGGCATCAGAAAACCCCCACACACAAAGACACACAAGAACTGTTCAATATGGTATAGAAAATATTCAAACAGGACTTTGAAACAGGATTTTCCAATTACATACCAATAATGTACTAAAAAATAATGAAATAAAGTGGGAAAATTGTACCTTGCTTTATGCTCCCATAAAGATTTAAAGCCTTGGAAACCCTATGCAGGGTCACAACTGACTCAATGACACTTAAAAACAATACATTATTTATATAGTGTGTCAATATATAACATCAAAATGGTGAGATAGAGTATATCTGTAGATAGAGCTTATGATGCCATTTGTATACATTTAAAAGCATGTGAAACAATGGTATTTATTGCTACATGTATAATAAAAAAGCAAGAAAAATGATAACAGTAGTATGGAAGGTGAGGGAATGATGGTGATAATAGAAAGGTTAAACAGGGGTCACAAGCTGTGCTGCCTCACTTTCCTTCCAAAAGCTATTATTAGCAGATACATGGCTGTTGTATTATTCTCTGTACCTTTATATTTTACATATTT
>NW_006408631.1:7740175-7744741 GCF_000296735.1 Chrysochloris asiatica
CATTATTTTGAACTTGTTCTACGGTGCACGTTCAAAGTTTATATCTACTATACACTCAGATATATCAGTACAGACATTTTTTACTGTTTTCAAATGCACTGATTCCTTAATCTATGGCTCTTAGTATTTAAAAGGGGGAAAAAAAATTAACTTTGTGTCTAATCATCCACAATCATCTCAGAGTCCTGAAGTTTCTTTTCCTTTGGCAGCTGTCATAATAGCTGAGCCTATCATTTTTATCTCAAGGGAAAAGTAAGAACCTGCTGTAAAATGTTGTTCAAGCCCTGGATTTACTGAAGCCTTAAATATAGGCTCCAAATCTGATACTGCAAAAGAGTCAATACATTCTGAAATAGTAGTAGACTCTAAACTTTAAAAGGAGTCCTGGTGTGGCACTGTAGGATAATGCGCTGGACTGCATGGTCAGTGCTTCAAACCCACCAGTCACTCCTTGGAAGCCCTATACAGGGTCGCTATGAGTCGGAACCAATTTGATGGGACTTAACAACAACAACAAACAAACTTTAAAAATCCAAATATCGTTATTTTTAAAGTCTAAGCTAAAATTTGAGTCCTGGAGTGGCACTGTGGATTAACGCACTGGACTGGGAAGTTGGTTGGAATCACAAGGTGTGCAGTTCAAGCATACCAGCCACTCCTAGGAAACCATGTACAGGGTAGCTATGGGTTGGAACTGACTCGACAGCATTTAACAACAACAAATTAAGCTAGAATATTTGGAGGGAATCCAACATAACTGAAAGGATGTGTGTGTAGGAAGTGTGAGTGGTTCTCCTGCTTTGTTTTATTTTATTTAGTTTTATTTGCTTTCATAAGCAATAGAACTGAATAGAATTATTAATCTTGAAGAGTAGTTGATAGAAGAAAACCCCAGTTCCCTTAACTACATCAAAGAAGGCACCACTATTTTAAAAATCACAATTTCCTTTGTTGATCTTCAAATGGTTGTCATAAAAATAAATTTCCAATATAACACATGCTTATTAAATTATCTCCAAGTTAAGTTAGCCTAACTATACAACTCTGATTTTAGAGGAACTAATATCAATACTCCTGGTGTGTTGCTATAGAATAAGCACTGGACTGTGAGCCATAAGGTCAGTGATTCATACCCATCAGCCACTCCTCGTAAATCCTACACAGAGTCACTATGAGTTGGAACATACTCAATGACACTTAAGAAAAATAACAAACTATACTTTCCTGAATAACAGTTGATTTGACAACAGCTGTTTTTGTTAAAAAGCTTATTCTGTCTTCACTGCTATGTTTTTGGAAAGCTTTTTATATACAGAAAACATAAATTTCCAAAATTTATATTCATATCAAAATTTGAACAGAGCCACACATTCTTCATTGTATTCTCTCACAGAATGTTGATATTTTGTTATCTTAATGCATTCCAGAACTTGATACTATAGAATATTATTTTATTATGATTTTGTGTGTTTAGATCTGATAATTATCATTGTTGTCTAGGTGCCATCATGTGGGTTCCAACACACAGCAACCCTATGCACAACAGAACAAAACACTCCCCTATCCTGTGCCATCGTCACAATTGTTGTTATGATTGAGCCCATTGCTGCTCAGTGTGCCAATGCAGCTCTTTGGGGGAGCTTCCTTTTATTTTGTCAATCTTCTATTTTAATAACCATCATGTCCTTCTCCAGGGACTTGTCCCTCCTGATAACATGTCTGAAGTATGAAAGACTAAGACTCACCATTCAGGCTTCTAAGGAGCATTCCAGCCATAATTCTTCCAACACAGACTTATTTGTTCTTCTGGCAGACCATGGTACCTTCAATGTTCTTCTCCAACATGACAACTCAAATTCATCAATTCTTCTGTGGTCTTCCTTATTTATTGTCCAACTTTCACATGCATACAGGCTACTGATAATACCATAGTTTAGGTCAGGCCCACCTTATTCCTCAAACTGATGTCTTTGCTCGTGAATGCTTTAAAAAGGTCATATGAACCAGATTTGTCTAATGCAATATGTTGTTTGATTTCTTGGCTGCTGCCTACATGAGTGTTGGTTGTGAATTCAAGGAAAATGAAGTATTTGACAACTTCAATATTTTCTCCAATTACTTTGATGTTCTTTATTAGTCTAACGCTGAAGATCTTGTTTTCTTTACACTGAGTTACAATCCATATTGAAGGTTGTAATCTTTGATCTTCATTTGTAAGTAATTTAAGTCCTCATCACTCAGCAAGCAAGGTGGAATCATCTGCATATTGCAGGTTGTTAATAAGTCTTCCTCCAATCCTGATGCCACATTCCTCATATAATGACACTTCCCAGATTATTTGCTCAGCATACAGAGTGAATACATATGGTGAAGCAACACAACCGTGGTGCACACTTTTCCTGATTTTAAGCTATTCAGTATCCAAGTCTTCTGTTTAAACAACTGTCTATTGGTCTATATACATGTTCCTTATAAGCATAATTAAATGTTCTGGAATATCCATTCTGTGCAATGTTATTGATAGTTTACCATGATCGACAGAGCCACACATTCTTCATTGTATTCTCTAAGCATGTTTCTGGCATTCTCTGTATTCAACCATGATCAACCTGATTTCTAAATTAATATCCCTAGTTCCACATCTCTAATTTCACATCCTTTCCTGAATCCAGCTTGAATTTTTGACAGTTCTTCATTGATGTACTATTGTAGCCATTTATGAACTATCTTAAGCAAAATTTTACTTGCATGTGAAATGAATGATATTGTTAGATAATACCTGTATATCATGAGATCCCCTCTACTTGGAATGGGCACAAATATGGATCACTTCCAATTAGTTGGCCAGCTAACTGTCTTCCAAAATTCTTGGCATGGATGAAAGAGTGCCTGCAGTGCTATATAAGTTCATAGAAAGAGTTCATTTCATAGTCTGTCAATTCCTGGTTTTTCACCAATACTTTCAGTGTAGCTTAGACTTCTTCCTACAGTACCATCAGTCCTTAAACATATGCTACCTATTGAAATGGTTGAACATCAACTATTTCTTTTTGGTCTAGTGACTGTGTATACCTGTCATCTTCTTTTGATTCTTTCTGCATCATTCAATATTTTGCCTGTGTTGTTACTGTTGTTAAGTGTCATCAAGTCGGTTCAGACTCATAGCAAGCCTGTATAGGGTTTCTGAGAAGCAGCTGGTGGGTTTGAACTGCCAACATTGTGGTTCAGAGCCCAGTGCTGATTTTACAATGTCACAACACGAGCCCAAGGAGTCCAGTATTTCAAGTCAAGGTTTGAGGGTTTTTTCTCTAGTTCTTTCAGCTTGAGAAATGCTGAGTATATTCTTTCCTTTTGGTTTTTTAATGCCACGTCTTTTCACTTGTCATTATAATACTTGTCTTCTTGAGTTTCCTTTGAAATTTTCTGTTCAGTTCTTAGTCTTCCTCATTTCTTCCATTCACTTTAGCATGTCTGTGCTGGAGAGCAAATTTCAGATTCATCCATTTTGGTCTTTTCCTTCCTTCCTGTCTTTTTCATTGTCTTTTGCTTTCATCCTGTGTGATGTACTTGATGTAATCCCACAACTCTTCTGGTCTTCAGTCATTAATGTCTAATGCATCACATGTATTCTTGGGATGGTCTCTAAATTCAGTTGGGGTGTGTTCAAGACCTTATTTTGGCTCTTGTGAATTGTTTTAATCTTCTTCAGCTTCATCCTGAACTTGCATGTAGGCACTTGATGACTTCTTCCACAGTCTGCCTCTTGTTTTATTTTGGTTGATGATTTTGAGCTTTTCCATCATCTTGTCCCAAAGATGTAATCGATTTAATTCCTGTGCATTTCATATATGTAGTAATATGGAGGTTATGCAAGGATCTAAAATATATACTTAAAGTTCATGGCAAATTGCAGTCAGTTTCACTGTTATGCAATGCAGAAAGACACTAATTCATGTCAGACTAATTAATGTCTTCATGCCTTTTTTTCCTCTCATGAGATGATTGGGATAATAATATTGCCTCATAGAACTCTACATTGCACAGAAATGATGACACACAGGGATCCCTAGTGACTCAACAGTTAAACAACCATTTGCTAGCCAGAAGGTTGTTGGTTCAAGCTAGATGACCTTCTGTAAAGATTACAACGTATATAAACCTATGGGAAGTCCTTGTGTGGCCCTATTGGATAAGTACTGGATTGCTAACCACATGGTTGTCAATTCAAACTCACCAACCACTCCTCAAAACCCTTTAATGGGTTTCTATGAGTCAGAACTAACCTGACAGCAATTAACAACAAACATAACCCTATGGGGCAGTTCTAATATGCCACATGTGGGTGTTGCAAGTCAAAAATAGAATTGGCAGCACCTAACAATTGGGTAAGAGAAGATGGAAAAGCTCCATATCATCAGTGAAAACAAGGCCAAGGGCAGACTGTGGAACAGACCATCCATTACTGATATGGCAATTCAAACTGAAGCTGAAGAAAATGAAAACAAGTCCACGAGAGCCAAAATATGATCTTGAATTTATCCCTCCTGAATTTAGAGATCATCTGAA
>NW_006408631.1:7746731-7755386 GCF_000296735.1 Chrysochloris asiatica
CCAAAAGAACCAATAGATCTGTTTTGGAAGAAGTGCAGCCAGAGTGCTCCTTGGAGGCCAGGATGGCTAAGCTTCGTCTCTCCTACTTTGGACATATTATCAGGAAGGAACAGTCGCTGGAGAAGGAAGTCATGCTTTGTAAGGAGGAGGGTCAGAGAAAAAGAGGAAGACCCCCAACGAGATGGAGCAGCCAGGTGGCATCATTGACGGCATCAAGTGTGGCAGCGGTAGTGAGGTTGGCCCAGGATCCTACATTGTTTTGTTCTGCTTTGCATGGGGTTGCTATGAGTCGGTTCTGACTCGATGGCACCTGACAACAACAACAACAACAATTGGGCAGTGTTTCGTTCTGCTGTGCATAAGGTCACTATGAGTCGGTACTGACTCAATGGCACCTAACAACAATAATAACAACAGCCAACTACACAGTGCTATTCCATATATTAGCATGTTTTACAAACACACATACATTAACTGCACACACACAGATAGAAGCCGCTGATCAATGATGTGCCTTTTCTTTTTCCAAGCAACATATTTATGTTTTAAATTTTGTCGGATTTTTCATTTCTCAGTGAAAGACTTTATGATCACAGTATCCAAAGAGCAAAGAATTTCAAAGACAAACTAAAATCTTGGATTTGTAAATTGCCAAGAATGTGACAAATTCACAAAACTCAGACAGCATTTGCATCTGTGTCTCTTTGCTTTCCCTTGTTTCGTTCTGCTGTGTATGGGGTCACTATGAGTCGGTTCTGACTCGATGGCACCTAACAACAACAACAACCTTTCCAGGTACTTCAGTGACACCTGACCTAAAACTCATAATCTGAATTACTTGTGCATCAACTTCAACATCATTAGATACTTCATGCTAATTTAATTTCAATATAAAAAACAATAATATTGAAGAAATTGAAATAGAGGGTTTTCAATTCTATACAGAAAGTCTGATCCAATCAGACTTTATTTCAGTAGTCTGAGTTAAGGGTCTTTCAAAATTGCCAATAGTATACACAAGAGTTTAAAAATGAAGTAAATAAAAAAAAAAAAGATGTGGACAAAAGTAAAAAGCTATAGTATAGATAGTATAGATAGTAGACTTGCCATTTACACAGTTGACACTGATAAAAATCAACTTTCACTAGGTAACTACAGATGTGAGATGGCAATAATGTGTTTGCCACAATGAATGACGTCATTATTAGAATTGTGTGCACACATGTTGGCCATGCCTGTTTTCAAAGGCAGACTTCAGGGATGAAGTGGATGCATTCTTTACTTCACCCCAGAACCATATTTAGAGTTGGCCTCATAATTTCTTCATTTTTGCAATTAAAAATAGTTTTAAAGTACATGTTGCTGTTGGTGAGTGCCATCAAGTTGGTGCCAACTTATAGCATCCCTGTATAGGCTTTCCAAGGAGCCATTGGCAAGATTGAGCCACCAACCTTGTAGCTATCAGTCCATTGTTTATCCTGCAGTGCCACATGATTACAATGAGGGACAGAAAGGAAATGGAAACTTTTTGTTCAGAAGTAACTCTCTTCTAGGAACAGTAAGCAGATTGCCTAGAAACAATCTTTGTGTTGAAGATAAGTCTCAAAAGAGGCAATGATCTAATGCAGTTTTACCCTATTGAGAGCAATCTTATCTCTTCATGATATTCTAATTGTATTTTGAAATTTTTTTTAAATCCTATAATTCAAATAGTACATCTAGTGTTATGTATTTGACTTTTTTGAGAGGAGAGTAGACAGAAAAAAAAAAAAATCTTTCTAAAAACTCTATGCAGTTACAGAAGTCCATAATTTAGGAAAGGACACAATTACCCATCTGATAATACTTTTTATTCTTTATTTTCTCTCCCAGAGTAAAGAAGCATTGATTTCCTTACTGGCTTGCTTCTTGTTGCTACTTTCCATATTTGTTCTCTTGGCTGTTGCTCAACTCTCAATCTGTATGCTCAGCAAAATTGGAATGCATTTCTCTCCCTCTTGTCCTAATTCTAGTCTCCAGGCACTTTTGTTTTCTTAACAAAATAACTAGGTGGCTAACAAAAGATGGACATTAGGGCTTTTTTGGTTCTGTCTCTGAAACCACAGGAAACTAGAGATGCTGTCAAAACATTCAATCTTTAGTACTTTATACTTGAATTTGGGCAGTCTTTTCATTGTTTCCTCAGCCATCTGCAGTCATTCCCAATTTTTTATCTCCCAATTTCCTGAAAGAACTGATGCAACGTGGTATCCCATCTCCATACACAAAATGATTTTGAGTAATTCTTATAAATGCCAAGGGTCTTAGGGAGACTTTGAATGGTAGTTTTTAACTTAGAAGTTCTGTATGTCAGAAACTATATTTTAAAAAATGTGACTGTCATCTTTAAAGTTTTTAGTTGAGCAAGCCTATAGAATTTCTTTATCCCACTCATTCTCCCTAGCATCTTTCTGTTTACTCCCTGGGCCCCTATACCTTATTTGTGAAATAATAATTAATATTATAGATATAAATTGGGTCTATTTTGTTACCTTTCAAATTGTTTTGTATGTATCTAAGGAGCTCTGGTAGCGTAGTGGTTATGAACTGGGCTGCTAACCTCAGGGTCAGCAGTTCGAAACTACCAGCTGCTCCATGGGCAAAAGATGAGTCTTTCTGCTCCCATAAAGATTTACAGCCATGGAAACCCTGTACAGGGTCACTATGAGTTGGAACCGACTCCACAGCACATAACAAGTTGTGTTTTATTACCATTTGTATGATTTCGCATCAATTTAGTTTTTGTGTTGTTTTCCAAGTAGTTAAAAACTATTTCTGTTTTCAGTCATCATACAAGTCCTATAACAATAAAAATATAATGGGCAGATAGAAGAGAGATTAAGACTTAGGGATAGAATGTAACTTGTTCACATAGCAGTTGGACAGGCACACTCAAGAGGCCTTATGCCTATTCTCCTTGGGCCCAAAGGATATGAATTGAATCAGTAAGTGAAAGTTACTAGGATTCAGGCTTTGTGTAAAGAATGAACTTTTTAATAATTATATCTGTCTGAGAGATGTAATTATTGTTTATTATAGAAATAATTATTGTTTATTATTATTATTAACTCTACCTGTGAGTTCCTGGGGATTGAAGACATAACAACCAAGGCCAGCAAAGACTCTCATGGGAATCTAAGATTCCATCCAATCTTGAGATTCTATGATTTTCTAATTCATCATGGAAACCACATACACAATATTTGTACAAGTTTATAATATAAGTCATTTGGAAAAAGCAGAAATCTATGTTATATGGGTACGCAGTAGAACTAGGATTTCATAGTCTGTTTCTCTAATCCTGGGTCTGTCTTGACTTGATATATGGGGATTTGGGGTGAAGGATTGAATGCTTCTGTGCTTCTTACTCATTTATAAATGATTAGGACGGGTACTGATGTCACAGTCACTGGAAGAACGAGCCCTGGGTTCTAGTTTGGCTTTGATACAAGCTCACTCTCAGAAAAACACCTTACCTACATAGGTCTCATTTTCCTCACAGGTAAAGCTAACTGGATTAGGAGTCCTTTCTGCTAATAAAATGTAACACTATATCTCAGGGTGACTGTTTAAAAAGCAACAAGTGAATAGGACAAGCACTAGGATTTAGGAAGTATAAAACTATTGTGAATTAGATCATTATTCTCATATGATAGTAATGACAAGAGTTATGACTATCTTTCATATCTGACCTTGGGAAGTGTCAGTAGGAAAGCAAAAGAAAATCAAAAAAGCAAAAACATGTCTCCAATAAAAGCTTGTTAACAAGTTGCTCCTACCAGCAGTAGGCATTTTCAAGCATTCAGTCATTCAGCAAGTATTTATTGAACACCTACCAAGTTCTAAATATTGTGAAGCCTGGTACTTAGAATAAAACAGTAGAACACACACAAGGAAATACACATTCCTTTACTTCACTGTCTGATGGAAAGAATAAACATGTGAGAGGCAATAAACAGTGTGCTGCAGCATGAACTAAGATTCAAGACTAATTAGAGGACAAGTACTTAGAAAATGTAAATGACTTGTTCTGGGCACTCCAAGATCAAAAGATTGAGTTTTTCTCCTCCTAGCTGCTGGGAATGAGAATTCAGCACACTGAGTTCTCAAGGCTTAATGTCAGTAATGCCTTCATTCTCATGGCACAGAAACAGCACAGTTAGCTGTCACAACTTGTTACAGAAACAGATTATGGCTCAGTGAGGTTAATCCACTTTGAACATGATAAATCACGAAGAGGTTGACACCCAACAACATCCCTCTGCTCCACGGAAATACAGTACAAACCCCACAGCCAGCCAGCATATGTGCTGTTTGAACAAGACAGACTTCTGCCCGTGATTGGTATGTGCTTCAAAATTAACTTTGTAGAAACAGATTAACAGACATCAGTCTTCTGCTTTCTCTTCCTCCTGTCTTTTCTTCCAATCTACTCTCCCAGCCAGAAAATGGTCTCTGTTCTTTTGGTGAGGGAGTTAAGAAATATTAGACAAACTTTGAAAGGCTTCCTTATTTGAAGACTTCAAGTGGAGACTGATGTTTTCTGTCCATCAGAGGACATTTAGACAATGAATTGCCTCATTGTTTTCAGATTAGAGCAATTCAGCAGCAAGTGTGGGTGTTTAACTGAGAGACTGCAGTTCTTCTGAAACAGTCTGATGGTGATGCTGGCCCTGAGAAACAGAGTTGGTTTGTAATCTAATTCGAAAAGGCTGTTAAAAATGCAAAAACAAAATAGGCATTTCACATGTGCAAAAGGTCACTTGTAAAAAGCCCTCACAGAATTCATATTAATTTCGATCTGGTGATTTTTTTATTTGAATACCACTATTCTAAGCCATTACTCTAAAATAAATTAGGAATTAGAAGACTAATTAGAAACAATTCTGATAGATCTATCTTGATATACTCAAGATAGTTCTGTACTTTCTGTATTGAAGGATGCTTTTTTTTTTTCTAGTTTTATAAATCTTATAAATGATTCCAGAAATCATTTTAAGTGACTAAGCTGTCAGTAAGAAGCCTACCCTCGTAACAAACTTGTTTTCTACTTGGGAACAGAATTCCACTTAAAATTTTATTCCACTTGCCAAAAATTGCAATGAAATAAAATCCCCCAGCAGTTTCCGAAGGGCTGCCATCAACTCCACAAAAGAGCAGGACTCACTAGACATTTCAGCTGGAGCAATGTTTCAGCAGCTGCTAGCTCTAAGGCAGGCTGGCAAATAATCTTGGCACTAAGTTGGAGCAATGATAGTACAGTTGGGGTTAAAGTGGCACACTCACAGGCTAGATGATTGCTCAAGCTAGGAAACCGAACAGAAAGACAAACCCTGTGTTTATGCAGGTTTTTCTCTGGCTAAACTCAGAGAAGTGGTCTCTACAAGTTCAGCCCACGTCAGTGCTCTCAGCTGTGGGTATTATTGAATTGTCTTTGAAAGTCTCTCTTTAGTAAAAATTTGAGTTTGTTATCCATGGCAGGTATTTCACGACTAAGAGTAAATGTGAACACAGACAGGCTTTCAGAATAGGTTGTTACACTCAATGTACATAGCCCCGCCCCTCCTGGACCCAACCCATTTCTTCACTTTAACTTAGTCTAAAAGTTCTTCTAGTTCTACCAAATGCAAATCCAAACCCAAACCAACTGCCATTGAGTCTATTCCAATTCATAGCAACCCTACAAAGGACAGAGTAGAATTGCTCCACAGAGTTTCTGAGACTGCAAATCTTTACTTGAGTAGATAACCTCATCTTTCCCCACCCGAGTCTACCAGTCCACCAGTCCACCAAAATCTTATCAAATTTGTTAATGATAACTTTTAGAATGTTGTATTATTTGACTTCACTGCAACATTGGACATATTTAACCACTTTCTCCTGGAAACTCACTGGTAGGCTTCTCTGGGGACGCTTTTCTGCCACCATTCAGGTCTTTCCCTCTCACGCTCCATTTTGTGGTCTCTTTTAACTTTATTTTCTCATAAATATCACTATTTACAAGTCTTAATTCTAATGCCCAACTAGTTTTATAATCTCTTCATGGTTTATCATATGTGCTCCCAGTGATTTTATTACAAAGTTTATATAAATTTATGAGGGGGCTTCAAAAAGTTCATGGAAAATTTCCACTATTTTTTCATTCCATTTGCCACAATTTTTTTTTTTTTTTTAATTACCTTGTAGCATAGTGGATTAAGTGTTGGGTTGCTAACCACAAGGTCAGCACTTAGAATCCACAAGTTGCACTGCTGGAGAAAGATGAGGCTTTCTGTTCTGTAAAGATTTACAGACTCAGAAACCCTTTACAAGGGTGCTATGTGTTAGAACCGACTTGAGGCTTTTTTTGGTGGTGGTGGTGGTAATGTGCCATGGAGTCAGTTCCGACTCATAGCAACACTGTACGGAGTTTCCAAGGCTGTAAATCTTTACGGGAGAAGAAAGCCTCATCTTTCTCCCTCAGAACAGCTGGTAGTTTGGAACTGCTGGCCCTGAGGTTCGCAGCCCGATTCGTAACCACTATGCTAAGCTTTTATTACAGAGGAGGAATTATGGAAAAATGTGAGTCCTGAGGTCAGAGAGGACTAAAGAACACTGGGCTGAGTTGCGACTTCTCTCTACCATGGTAGTATGAAGCTTTCATTGCCCACATAGAGCTGACTATTATAATCTTCTTTTATCAGTATTTAAAATAGATGTTATTTTTTATATTGGTAATATTATTGGTAACAGAATAGTAGCAACATATTAGCATTGACTTTCTCTAGAAAATTAAACTCAGGGTAGAAAGTAAAAATCTTGTAATTGAAACTTTTGATTTAAAATTCTCAACAAGGTAATTTTACCACATGAGTAATAAAGGAGATTTATTCACACCCTCCCTACACACTACATTTACTAGGATTTCCAAAGACATCTGTAAATTCAGCATTGTGAAAAACTTTTGTAGAATTTACTATTGACTTCTTAGAGAACCAGCAAAAATACTACATTGATACAAATGCAAAAAACATATTGAACGTAACTTTTGTCTGTCAATTTGTTGTACTACTATACTGAAAGCTATGTCAACAGAATTTTAAATACCAGAAAGGTCACCCATGGTGGACAGGTTTCAGAAGAGCTACCCAACTAAGAAAATCTAGGAAGGAGGAGAATCATACAATTTCTGAATAGTTAGCCAGTGAAAACCTTAAGAATCGTAGCAGAACATTGTCTGTTACAGTGACAGAAGGTAAACACCTTGGTTTAGAAGTCATTCAAAATAAGACTGAGGGAGAGCTTATTCCTCAAAGTAGACTTGAACTTGATGCGGAGGGAGCAAAGCTTTCTGAATATTAATTTGTTGTTGGGTTACAATTCAAAATGAGAAGAAACAGCTGTAAATATCCATTTATAATATGAACATGAAATGCATGAAGTATGAATCTAGGAAAACTGGAAGTTTTCAAAAATGAAATGAAGCATATAAATATCAATATTTTAGGCATTAGTGATCTGAAATGGACTGATATGGGCCATTCTGATTATTTATATCGTATGGTTTACTATGCCTAGAACCAATCATACTATACACAATAAACCAATTATATGGTTTTCTATGTTGCCAATAAAGAAGAATGGAGTGGCATTTATCATAAAATAAGAGTGTTTCAAGATCTGTGTTAATGTACAATGCTACTTGTGATAACATAATATTCATACACCTACAAGGAAGACCAGGAATTGTGCTGTGGTTCTATAGGATAAACACTGGACTTCTAACTGCAGGTCAGTGGCTCAACCCACCAGCTGCACCTCAAAAACCCTTGTGTCATGATGAGTTTGAACCCAATCAACAGCACTTAACAATAAAAAACGAGGAAGACCCATAAATACCACTATTATTCAAGTTTATGCACCAACCTCTAAAGCTGCTAATGATGAAATGGAAGTATTCTACCAACTATTTCAGTCTAAAATTAATTAAACATGCAATTAAGATTCATTGATAAATACTAGTATTTAGAAACAAAAAAGAAGGACCAGTAGTGAAAAATTATGGCCTTGGTGATAAAAATGATGTTGAATCTCACAGTATAGAATTTTGCAAGATCAATGACTTGTTCATTGCAAATACCTTTTAAAAACAAAATAAAAGGCAACTATACACATGGACCTCACCAGATGGAATACACAGGGATCAAATTGAAGATATCTGTGGAAAGAGATAATGGAGACACTCAAGCTCATCAACCAAAGGAAGGCCAGGGGCAGACTGTGAAACAAACCATGGATTGCTTATATGCAAGTCCAAGTTGAAGCAGAAACAAATTAAAACAAGTTCAAGAGAGCCAAAATATGATCTTGAATATATCCCACCTGAATTTAGAGGTTTCAAGAATAGATTTGATGATCTTCCAGTTTGGGCGATAGCAGTGAAAACCAGGTAGGAGACTCTCTATTGTGAAGAGACACGGATCCCATGAAGGAAGCGCTCATAAAACAACTCCAGAGGTCCTGATCTACCATAAGATCCAGGACGTCAGTTTTCCACACTTGCAAGTGAAAAAATCATGATAATAAGGAAAATACTGAGAGTTAGAAATTTGGAGACTGGACTCCCTTGGTGGCCAC
>NW_006408631.1:7757726-7762775 GCF_000296735.1 Chrysochloris asiatica
AGTGAGGTTGGCCCAGGATCGGACATTGTTTCATTCTGCTGTGCATGGGGTCACTATGAGTCGGTTCCGACTCAATGGCACCTGACAACAACAGCAACAACAACTCTGGAAAGCAATATGATGCTTCCTCAGAAGCTTGGAAATAGAAATACCTTATGACCTAGCAATTCCTCTACTTAGTATTTACTCACAAGAAATGCATGCCATAACATGAGTAGATATATGCACATATGTTCATAGCAGTACTATTTACAATAGCAAATAAATGAAGACAACACACTGTGGTACATGTACACAATGGTATACTACGCTACCTTGAAGAACAACAAGAAAGCTGCAAGCCATCACATAACATTGATGAACCTTGAGGACATTATGCTAAGCCACAAAAGGAGAAATACTGCAGAAGACA
The DNA here is from genome assembly GCF_000296735.1 of Chrysochloris asiatica. Taxonomy (NCBI): domain Eukaryota; kingdom Metazoa; phylum Chordata; class Mammalia; order Afrosoricida; family Chrysochloridae; genus Chrysochloris; species Chrysochloris asiatica. Next base: position 7,758,139 of record NW_006408631.1, read on the forward strand.
ATCATTGTAAATAACTAAGAAAAAGAACCCACACAAAAGGGAAAAGAAAAAATCTTTACATGTGAAGAGGTACAACCAGATAATTCTTAGAACAAAGACTAGCAAGACTTCATTTCTTGTTCTTTGGACATGTTAGGAGACACCAGTTCTTTTGCTGAGTATGATGTTCCGTAAAGTGTAGGCTCAGGGAAAGGTGGAAGGTGGAAGATGTCCAATGAGATGGATTGACACAGTGGAAGCAACAATGAGCTCAAACATAAAAACAATTGTGAGGCTAGGACAGGACTAGGCAGTATTGTATTCTGTTATGCATAAGGTTTCTATGAGTCAGAACCAACTCGAGGATACATAACAACAATGAACAAGATCTGCTTCTGCAGGAAAGAAAGCATTAGCTAACATCATTCTCATTGTTGTACAGTATTCCATTATATGGATGTAGCAGAATTTGTTTATTCAAGTCCTTATTGGATATTGCCACTGTTGAAATGTTCAAACATTCAAACAATACTTCCTTTCATTACATACCGTTGGTGCATTAATTTAAAAGAAGGTTAGAATATGTATTTTCTCCAGGGACCTTACAGGAAAATAATCTTGAAGAGAAAATAGTACGTGTCATCCATTGGTGATATGGTCTTTATAACTAGAGAACTTTCTTTAAAGCAATGAATAACTTTATGGAGAAAAAATTACTATATAAGTTTTAACTTGGTGTAAAGTAGATTTTTAGGCTGTAATATTGTTGTTGTTGTGTGCCATCAAGTCAGTTCCAATTCATGGCAACCCTGTATAGGGCTTCTGAGGAGTGGCTACTGGGTTTGAACTGCTTATCTTGCAATTAGCAGTACAGTGCTTATTGTACAATATTGTTTCTTTGACATTTAAAATATATAAGGTTCTTTTATAATCTCATCCATATCCCAAAATGTCAACTTCTAGAGATAATTCCATAGACAATAAATAGTGAAATACCAGTTTCCAAGGAAACATTTGGAAGACTCATCCAAAATTAATTTATCCACTACCAAGTTTATTAAACCCTAAGTGACACATTACAGGTTTAGTTTAATTTTTAAAATGAATTTATCAAGTCTATCTTTTGTCTCTTTCAATTATTGCTTAACTGTTTGCCTGATCAGGAACTCCAAAACAAGTTGGCACTTCCAACTTATCTACAGGTACCTCTGAAGAAAGGCCTGGTGATTCACTTCCAAAAGGTGGTGATGGTGATGGTTGTGTGCCGTGGAGTTTATTCCTACTCATAGCAAAAACTACAAATTTTCCTTATAAGCAAAAATTACAAAATCACATTATCATAGCTATTTTCGATAAAAATTCTTTTAATAGTTTACTCAAATTTCTTTTAGAATTGGTAGCTTATGTAAACCATTTTTGTCAGTAGGTCCTGTCGAGTTGGCACCAACTCATAGTGACTTTATACACAACACAAAAACGCTGTCTGGTCCTGCACCAGTCTCACAATTCTTACGCTTGAGGTCATTGCTGCTGCCACTGTGCCAAGTCATCTTGCTGGGGGTCTTAATTTTTTTGCTGACCCTCCACTTTACAAAGCTTCATGTCCTTCTCTAAAGACTTGTCCCACCTAATAATAAGTTCAAAGCATGAAAGATGAAGTCTGGCCATCCTAGCTTCTAAGGAATAGTCTGGTTATACTTCTTGTTTGTTCTTCTTGTCCTTTTATTATTCCCCTCCAACACGGTAACTCAACTTCATCAATTCTTCTAAGGTCTTCCTTATTCTCACATGAATGTGTATAGCTTTCACATTCATATAAGGCTATTAAAAATATCATGGTTTGCATCATATGCTCCTTAGTACTCAAAGTGACATCTTTGCTCCTGAACACTTTAAGTAGATCTAGTACAGAGTCCTGGGGTGGCGCTCTGGCCTGAAACATCAGACTGCAAAGTCATTTGAACTGCAAGGTTGGTGGTTCAAGCTCATCAGCTACTCCTTGGTAACCAAAGGGTTGTTATGGGTTGGAATCGACTCGATGGAACTTAACAAAAACAACAACAGTATAGATTTGCCTAATGAAATATATCATTTGATTTCTTGACTGTTGCTTCCATGAGTGTTGATGGTTGGTTTAAGCAAAATGAAACCTTTGACAATTTCAATCTTTTCTCCATTTATTTTGATGTTATTTATTAGTCCAGTGGTGAGGAATTTTGGTGCCTTTACACTGAGAAGTAACCCATACCAAAGGCTGTGGTCTTTTATCTTCATCAATAGGTATTTTAAGTCCACTTTGCTTTAGCAAGCAAGGTTGTATCATCTGCATATTGCAGTTGTTAATGAGTTTGCCTCCAATCCTGATGGCATGTTCTTCTTCTCAGGTTATTTGCTCAGCATACAGTTGAGTAAGTATGGTGAAAGAATACAACCCTATTGCACACCTTTCTTAATTTTAAACTATTCAGTGTCCTGTAACTTTATATAATCAATCTAAATGATGGCTGCTTTACTTTTGGCCCACCAATCTTCAAGCTGTAATGTCATTATATATGATGGCAAATATAGTCTAAACCAAATCAAACCCACTGCCATTGAGTAGATTCCAACTCTTAGTGACCCAGTAGGATAGAGTAGAATTGTCCCCAGAGGGTTTCCAAGGCTGTCAGTATTTACAGAAGCAAGCTGCTGCATCTTCCTCCTACAACTGTTAGGCTCAAACCACAGACTTTTCAGTTAGCAGCCACGGACTTTTAAACCCCTGTTCCAACAGGTTCTCTAAATATAGCCCAGTATCTGCATAACCATGTTGTCATATATAGCAGAATATATTATCATGTACCATAAGCAAAATTATGAGACTTTACATTTTTCAAGGACAGATATGAGACCTGGGTGTATTTGAAGCACCTGAGCATCTCACAGAGTATTATGTACATGAGTCCTGGTGTGGCACTGTGGGTTAATGTGCCAGACTGCAAAGCCGTTTGAACTGCAAAGTTGGCAGTTCAAGCTCACCAGCTGCTCCTTGGAAACCCTATACAGGGTCGCTATGGGTCGGAATCGACTCGACGGCACTTCACAAAAATTGTGTATACAGAAAACAAAAGGGGAAGTAGTTAAGAAAAATGTGACTCTCCAGTTACATCAGGTATATTATAGCAACAATTGCCCTGCAGGTCCTTGAGATATCAAGCAGCAGGCCTGCCTTGTGGAATCAAGCAGCTCATCTCTGTAAAGAAGGACCACATAGGATGATGATCCCCAATATAGCTTGAGTGTTTGTAGAGTGTAAGGATTTATTAAGTGTATTTAAAAAAAAATTTTTTTTTTTAATACAACAATGCCTTTGCCTGTAAGGGTTATGCTTCAGAGAAGTTTATATCTTCTGGAAAATAGTAATGGAAAAGAAAAGTAGGATTTTGCTATTGATCTTCTCTATGCTTATGTTTCTAAACCAACACTATAAAGCTTTAGGTTCATTTGGGATAGAAGTCCCTTGGTCCCCACAACTTCCAAATAAATCTTTTACTTTTGAAAATCCAGATTGGGATGATTTACAAAAGAACAGCTTCCTTGGAAGATTTTCAGAGCCTCAACTTCGGGCAGGGCCCAGAATCACAACAGCAGTGGCCCATCTTGTGATACTTTGGCTCCTCAACTTTGAGCACCATCCAAAAACTAGGGTGGAAAAGGAATTGACATCAATAGAAACATTTCCAATTTTTAAAATTATGAGGCTCTAGTTAACCAAAAATATGGGGGTGAGGTGAAGGGTGAGAAATAACCATTACAAATTATATCTTGAATTTTGGCAGCAAAATCACTTAACAGATTTTATGATCCATGGAAGCAATGGGCATGTCTGGTGCTACTTTCATGCTCCCTTTAAAAGCTGGTAGAGAGCTTGTTCACTTACCTTTTGCTCAGTTGATATTTGTGAAAATGAATGAATGAACACCAAAAAAGACTAAATTATTTGTAATGTTACTGAAGACTAGAGATTAGTCAATTAAAGTCAGTCTATTTGTCATCCTGTTTATATTTCTTCAGGTGTGGCACTGTAGGCTCAGCACTGGACAGCGACTCACAAGGTTGGTAGTTCAAACCCACCAGCTGCTCTTTGGAAACCCTACACAGAGTCACTTATGAGTCAGAACTGACCCGACAGCACTTAACAACAACAATATTAGTCATCCTGTTTTTATTTCTTCAGGTGAAAAACATTACATACTGGATTTAATTAAAAGAAGATGCTTATAACAATTTTTTTTTTTTAAATAAATGTTTTATTGTGAATTGTGTAATAGTTTACATGGGAGAACATTAGTTTTACATTCAGTCTATCATACATCGTTTCATTACCATAATTACCATGCTGTCCATGCATCATTACCCAACCAAAGGGTATATCTTGCAAACCTGCCCCCGCCCCCCACACATACACACTGCCCACGGTCCTCAGCACACAGCCCCTTTCTCTCTCTGGATCTGGATCTGAAGTCCCCAGCCACTCCATCTCTTCACATCATCTTCTCTGCCTCCATCTCAGGCCTCACTGCTTCTCTGGGTAGGGTCCCACTCTCCGCCTTTCTCCATTGATGGTCCTAGGGTCCTCCGCTCTTAGACTGAAAAGTTAATCACTCCCCTCCTTGCTA
>NW_006408631.1:7764343-7765372 GCF_000296735.1 Chrysochloris asiatica
TATTTTTCCTTTTGTGACTGACTAATTTCACTCAACATAATGTCCTTAAGGTTCATCCATGTTAGGAAGTGGTATGCAGCTTCCTTGTTATTTTTCAAAGTAGCATAATACTCATTTTTAAAAGCAGTATTATTAATTTATGGTGTACGTTTTCCATAGGTGCATCATAAGCAGAAATACAAAAGATCATTCACTGACTACTGCTGGTACCACAGAATTCTGACCTAACTTTTATCAACCAACACCAGCTTTGGACTCAGCTTTGAAACTTCACCAATATTCCACACAGCAAAAGAGGATAAGAAAAGAGATAAAGAAGATTCTCTCAAAGGTGACTAAAAAGATAAAGAGGTTGGGATTTGGAATAGGAATTGCAAAGCTTCATGAGTGTCACAAAATATTGGCTATAAAGATACATATACATAGAGTCCTTAAAAATATTTTACTCTGACAATCAGTTCATCTGTTTCTTACTACAATTTCATCTATTCAAAATCCAATTTACTTTACTAAAATGTTTACCACTCAATTCTTGTTTATATGGGTAGACACTGTTATGTAATTTAATGATGTACAGTTATCTATACTATAGTGATTAACATTTATTTTATTAAACACTTTCTTTTCTAGTCTAACTTCTATTTTGATTATTTTATGATCATGTGTTTTAAAGTAGATTATAATTATCATAACCTTCTACTCCTAATATTTTCTAGATTAAAAAGAAAAAAGAATTAGTAGTCTCCATTAAATATTTTTCATAATGCTCAAACTTAAAAATAATTCCCAATCCATATTCAGATTTCCCCATTTGACATCAAAAATTCTTTACAAACAATAATAACATCATGATAAATAGATTGAAGTTGTCAAAATTTTCATTTTACTTGAAATGTCATAATCAATGCTCAAGGAAGCAGCAAAGATCAATGTATTGCATTAGGCAAATCTGCTGTAAAAGTCCTCTTTATAGTGTTAAGGAGCAAAGATGTCACTTTAAGGACTAAGGTACACCAGACCCATGCCATG
>NW_006408631.1:7767037-7768296 GCF_000296735.1 Chrysochloris asiatica
TTTTGGTTAAGTGCCATCAAGTCAGTTCTGTCTCATAGAAACCTGTGTAGGACTTCCAAGGAGTAGCTAGTAAGTTTGAACAACCAATACTGTGGTTAACAGTCCAGTGATTACCCTACACCACCGCACCAGGATATCAGAGAACCAAAAATTAGACTGGTGCAGGCAAGCATGTTTTTACTACCTTTTTGCATTTATCAGAAAATGTTTTTGTGGAAAAATTGCAATCATAAATGGCAGTCTTACTTTAAAAATTACCAGTTAGTAACTGCTGCCTGTTGCCGGGTCAATCCCAACTCATAGGGCCCCTTCATAGGGTTTCTGAGCCTGTGAATCTTTGTTGTTGTTGTTATGTGTGGTGGAGTCGGTTCCGACGCATAGCAACCCTGCACAGGGTTTTCGAGGCTATAAATCTTTACGGGAGCAGAATGCCTCATCTTTCTCCCATGAAACAGCTGGTAGTTTTGAACTGCTGACCTTGCGGTTCGCAGCCCGATTCGTAACCACTACAAGAGCAGAAAACCTCAGTTGTCTCCTGAAGAATGGCTGGATTCGAACTGCTGACCTTGTGGCTTTCAGCACAACACATTACCCACAACACCACCAGGGATCATTCATTTAGTAGCAGTGACTACTTAAAGTTCACAAAATCCAACCTGTAATCCTTTTATCTCTCAGACCATTATTCTGAATGTACTTCTCCATTCTGTAGGGTGGAGCACTGAAAAAAATGAGGAGAATAAGAAGGGCAGAAGGAAAGTGGGAAGGGTTCTAGTGAATAGAATGGACTAGGAGGTCACTGCTTCAGAGCTGCCAGTGAGCCCCATTCCTATGAAGACAGATTCCAAACAATTTGTTTTCAAATCACTAGGTTTTTCTCAACCTTTCCTGAAACGATGCCATCTTCAGACTTCCTTTTTCTTCCAGGTATACATTTGCATGTCATTATTAGCCACAATCTCACTGATAGTGTGCTATGTTGTCCTACGTGACAATAAAGAAAGTCTATCAATTAGGACCTCTCTACTCTATAGAGAAGGATTTGCTGTGGCACAGTGGGTTAAGCATTGGGTGGCTAACTACATGTCAGCAGTTCAAATGACCTCCTCAGAAGAAGAAAGACGAGGCTATCTACTTCCAAAAATAATTTACAGTCTCAGAGACCCTTAATAAGGTCCAGAACTGACTTGATGGCCATGAGTTTGGTTTGGGGAGTTTACTATCTAGAGGAGTCCCTGGTTAGGTAAATGGTTAATTGT
>NW_006408631.1:7769341-7780347 GCF_000296735.1 Chrysochloris asiatica
CTATTGTGAAAATTACAAAGAGGGGTTGTTTCTTGAGAAAAATATTGTAAAAGTAGGCCTTCTGAGCATATGCAGCCCCTCCCAAGAAATGACTAGACAACAAACAAAACTTTATGTGAAGAAAAAATGCTTCTCATCCACCCAATGGAAGCTACCACTCCAGGGCACAGGACATGGTGAGCAAGGCACAGGCTGCATTCCGGTCCTAGCTCTCATTAGTCGAAAGCTGTATACAAGACTGTATGACCTTACTTCTTTACTTAGCAGTCCTGCCACCAAATTCCCAGTGGACCAAATCCCTAGAAGTATGGGACTTTTATATAAACTTGCATACATTTATATTGTATAAATGTGTGATTCTCTCTCTTGGAACTTTTGTCATACCTATGTGACACTATGGGTTATGCATTGGGCTGCTAACCACAAAGTTGATGGTTCAAGCCCACCAGAGGCTCACTGGGAGAAAGATAAAGCTGTTGTTTGCTCCCATAAAGATTTACAGTCTCAGAAATGCCATGGAGAGTCACTATGGTTGGAATCAACAGTGGGCTTGGTTTTCTAGGTCCAGCACTCCCAAAGTCCCTCCGTGGTGCAGTTGGTATTTGACTATTAACCCACCAGCAGTGCTGCAGAAGAAAGGTCTCACAATCTGCTTCTGTAAAAGTTATTGTTGTGGTGGTTATTAAGTGCCATTGAGTGGGTTCCATTTCGTAACAACCACATATAAAGTTTCCTCCAGGTGACTGAAAAATTTGAACCTTTGACCTTATGGTTAGAAGAAGACTAGTGCTTATCCTACAGTACCACACCAGGACCAAGAAAACCCTATGGAACACTTCTACTCTGTCACATATGTGTGCCATGAGTAAGAATTGGCAATGTGGGCTTGTTCATCTTATTTTGTCTTGTTTTGTTTCATAGTAGTACCACTGTTTGGACCTGTATGAGCAATCTGGCTTTAAAATGATTCACCATATCAAGAAAAACTAAAAGAAAATGAGACAAGAAGCAGTAAGCAAGGAGATAAGAAAGCACTATTAAGTGGATGGAAATTCTGTAGTGCCTTCTTATTTATGACACAAAACATGGATAGTGTTCACACTACTTATCTGGATGATGACCCTGGAAGAAAAAGATACATTATATGTATGATCCATGACATAATCCAAGCTCCAATAAAATCTGTGTATTTCTGAGATAAACAAATTGCACGGTTTGTTACAATGTTGACTAAAGAAGCTTGACTTCCAGCAAGATGTCAGACTAGGCAAACAACCTACATGGACGCTATACAGAAAAGATATGAGACCAAATATAGCAGACACAGATGAAAATTCCAGACCCTGAACTTCAGAGGAAAGGTAAGAGAAGTGGATTGAGTGCTTGCTGGGAGGAGAAGCTGAGCAGAAATGGCAAGAGAGGGACAATGACTGGTGAACGGACTGCCAGATGCAGTGCAACTATCCTGTGACCAGCTTTTTGCAGCAGAAGGAAGCCTGGCAGAGCAAATTCACACAGGCAACAGGAAAAGTGTGATCCCTTCTTTTTCCCCACGTTCCCCTGGTGACCTGAGGTAAGCCCAACACTCACAACCATTCAGCCCCACTGCTCTCCTGGAGTTCTGAGGCACGTGGTTGGGAGTCATCCCAGTGTGAGGCAGGGCTGCTTGTGCCACTCCGGTACCTAGATTTAGGTTCACTCGGCTCCAGACCTATAGCACTTGAAGAGTCACCAGAACAGCATTTGATCTCTTACCCTGCCCCCAGCTGTTCTGTAGTCCTAACAGACACTGAAACTAGCTCCATCAAGGGCCTCCACAGACTACTTCCACATTGAGTGCCTTGAACATACGTAACACTGAGGTCCATAGGAACTCCATCAAGGACCAGGAACTCTGCTATCACTCTTACACCCACCTCACAATTTCCTTGGTTTTCAGGAGCCCCCAGAGTTTTGTCCTCTCTGGCTCCAAGAACGCTACTGTTGTGTTTTTGTTTTTGTTTAGGGGTTTGATTTTTCCCTTTTGATGTTTCACTGTTTTTATTTGTTTATTCTTTCTCCTTCTTCTTCTTCTCTTTCCATTTCCTTGAATTTTATCCTTTACATCTCTACTTTCATTTTCCTTCTTTTCTTCTGCTTATTTCCGCTCCTCTTCCCCTTCTTTTGATCTATATTTACTGCTCTCTCTTTTAATTTTTCCTTTATTAGGTTTTTCTAAGTGGTTTTTTGTTTTATCAATTTAATTACTTCTTCCTTTTATTTTCTCTATTATTTTTCTGCTCTGTAAATCTATTTTTCTGTCCCTCTTTCTCTTTTTATTTATTTGTAAGCGGCTTTTAAATTTCTTCCTTTTACTTTCTTTATTACTTTCTCTTCAATGGCACCATTTCCTTGACTTTTTGTTTTTATAGTTATTATATACTTTTTTTTCTGATTGCTTCCATTTTTCATTTCCTTTTTCTCTTTATTATTTTCTCTCTTTTTTGGTGGTTTCTTGTTTGTTTAATCTGTTTTGCTTGATTGTGTGTGTGTGTATGTGTGTGGGGGGATCTCTTTCTCACCTGACAGGAAACAGCTGCCATTCCCATATAGGTCATCCACAACCATACTGTCTGCAGTCCCATTCACTGGAGAAGAGCTAATACCACCACCTACACCACTTGATTAGCCATAGACAGCAGCCAACATCAGTAAAACCCACCCTAAACTGAGGCACATAAACAGCTAATGAGAATGTTCTACATGCTTCCATTCTCTAACTACACCCAAAGGAGAAAATCAATGAGAGCACAAGAACACATCAACATACAATTGTCAATTAAATGTAAATAAGAAAACTCCACAAGGCCCCAGATACAACAGATAGTTTTAAGCTCACACACAAAAATAAGAGATAATGACTCAAATAAATGACCAAGATGCAGAACCAGAAAACATTTGTGAGGAAGAAAAGATAATGGAGCCACCTGAAAAAGAATTTAAAAGAATGATATTTAGGTACCTGCAAAGGATTGGGAGTCCTGGTGTTGTACTATACAATAATGCACTGGGCAGTAAGGTCTGTTTGAACCACAAGGTTGGCAATTCAAACATCACCAGTTGTTCCTAGGAAACCCTATACATGGTTGCTATGAGTCAGAACTGACTCAACTGGCATATAACAAAAACAAAAGATTAACAGAATGATTGAAGAAAACAAAGAGACATAGAAAAAAACTTTAAAAGGATTCAGGAAAACACTTCAAGAGCAAACACAAAATAAATGCAAATTTGGAAATGATATAAAACCTACAATTAGAAATCCAGAAGAGTAATACTAAGATTTCAGAGAGGGACAACACACTGAAAGAGCAATGGAGTAGATTTGAAGCAATGGAAGCCCAAATTAGTGAACTTGAAGATAAATCTCTAAAAACTTGTATGATAGAACAATCAGAAAAAAGAATGAAAAAAATCCAAAGAAAGCCTTGAAGAGGAAGATCTTATGGATGATACAGAACAGGAAGAGACAATAAAAAGCATGGAGAAAATTGTGGAAGAATTGTTGGCATAAAACTTCCCTAATATCATAAAAGACAAGAAGATGTGCATACAAGAGGCTGAACAAACACCAAACAGGATAGATCACAAAAGAAAATCACCAAGATATATCGTAATCCAGCTTTCCAAAAACCAAAGACACAGAAAGAATACTGACAACAGCTCAGGAAAAATGAAAAGTTACCTACAAATCGGAACCAATAAGACTAAGCTCTGATATCTCAGCAGAAAATATGCAAACAGTAAAACAAGGGGATGACATATACAAAACTCTGAAAGAAAAAGAAAAAAAAAAAAAAAAAATGCCAACCAAGTATTATACAATCTGCAAAGTTGTCCCTCCAAAAGGGTGAAATTAGGACATTTCCTGATGAACAGAAATTAAAGGAATTTTTAATAACCAGACCAACTTTATAAAAAATGTTACATGGTACTCTTTGGACTGAGAACCAACAACAGCAGACAATAACCTGAGATTACCATACATGACAACACCACCCAGACCTGAGTCCAGATATAGAAATATTTAAAGTAAAACACCTATAAGACTGAAAATAGGGAACCAGAATTATCAATTTATAATACAGTCAACTGCAAAACTAAGAGACGGAATATTAGATACAGAATTTCCATATTGCTAGGAAGTCAACTAGAGTTCAAGATAAAACAGACTGTTTTAAAAAGGGAGAGAAAAAATAATAAATTAGAGGGTACCTTCAAAGAAAATTAATATACCTGCACATCAAAATAAAAAAAGAAGAAAACCATAAAGATTTAGTAAAAATTAACACAACAGAAATGAAAGGGAAAAGAAAGCCCACAAACAAAATGAACACAATGCAGAAAATTAGATGGAACAAAGAAATCAGTGGCACCACCACATACACATAAAAATAACACACAGAAATCAGTTCATACTTACTGATACTTGTTGTTAAGTGCCGTCGAGTCGGTTCCGACCTATAGCGACCCTGTACAGGGTTTCCAGGCTATACATCTTTATGGGAGCAGAATACCTCATCTTTCTCCCACGGAGCCACTGGTAGTTTCAAACTGCTGGCCTTAAGGTTCACAGCCCAATTCGTAACCACTACGCTACCAGAGCTCCTTTATAAAGTTAAGAAAAACTTGTCTTAATAAAATAAATAATCAATGAAGTTTAGGAGGGGAAGAGGAGGGAAAATTACTCATGGGCTAGAAGGTAGATGCATGTTAACATAGGTGATCCAGCAGACAAGGCACCAAGAGGAAGGTTAGCAGATTAAAGATAAAGGTTGATTGGTTGGTTGGTATGTTCTGTGGAGTTGATTCCGGAGTCAGTTCTGACTCATGGTGACCCTGTACAGGGTTTCTGAGGCTGTAAATATTTACGAAGTCTCATCTTTCTCCGGCAGAGCAGCTGGTAGTTTTGAACTGCTGACTTTGAGGTTAGCAGCCCAATTCATAACCACTATGCTAAGGTAGCGTAGTGGTTACGAATCGGGCTGCGAACCACAAGGTCAGCAGTTCGAAACTACCAGCTGTTCTGCAGGAGAAAGATGAGGCTTTCTGTTCCCGTAAAGATTCACAGCCTCAAAAACTCTGTACAGGGTCGCTGTGAGTCCAAACCGACTCCACGACACATAACCACCAATCACCACCATGCTACCAGAACTCCTTAAGGTGAAGGTTGTTGTTGCTGTTGATAACTGCCATTGAGTCAGTTCTGACCTATAGCAACCATGTATAAGGCTAATGTATAAGGCTAAGGCTTCTGAGGAATGGCTGGTGAGCTTGAACCACCAACCTTACAGTTCAAACCGACTTTGAAGTCCAGCACATTAACCCACAGCACGACAAAGATGAAGGTAGTTGGAGGAATGCCATAAAGGAAATAGAGGTAACTACTGTTCATTGTTAGTACTTGGGAAGGACTGCAATCATCATAATGAAGCCAATTATATAATTTGTTGAATATAAATCTGATTATCAGTTCTTTAAAACTTTACTCAACTTACAGTAAAACATTTTAAAAAAATAAACGTGAAATGCTTAACATTGGAAGAAGACTCATTAACAACCTGCAATATGGGATAAAAAAAAACCTTGCTTGCTGGAAACAAAGAGGATTTGAAACACTTACTGATGAAGGTCAATGACTACAGCTTTCAATATGGATTCAACCTCAATGTAAAAAAAGCAAAAATCTTCACCACTGGACCAATAACTAACATCATGATAAATAGAGAAAAGATTGAAATTGTCAAAGTCTTCATTTTGCTTGGATCCACAATCAACACTCATGGAAGCAGAAGTCCAAAAGTCAAACTACATATAATATTACGTAGATCTGCTGCACAAGACCTCTTGAAAGTGCTCAAGAGCAAAGATATCAGTTTCAGGACTAAAGTGGGCCAGACTAAGCGATAATATTTTCAACAACCTTATATCCAAAGAGCTCTAGCAGCATAGGGGTTGCATACCGCAAAGTCAACAGTTTGAAACTACCAGCTGCTCCTTGGGAGAAAGATGAGGATTTCTGCTCCCGTAAAGATTTATAGCTTTGGAAACCCTGTTCAGGGTCGCTATGGGTCGGAACTAACTTGGTGGCACTTAACAACAACAACAACAACATATGCATGTGAAAGTTGGACAGTGAATAAAGAAGACCATAAAAGAATTGATGCATTTGAGATATGGTGTTGGAGAAGAATATTAAAGGTTGCAAGAAGAATATCTGTGATGGAAGATATACAGCCAGAATGCTCCTTAGAAACCAGGATGGCGAGACTTTGTGTCTCATACTTTGGACATAGTATCAGGAGGGACTAGTTCCTGGAGAAGGACATCATAATTGGTAAAGTAGAAGGTCAGCGAAAAAGAGGAAGGCCCCAATGAGATGGATTGGCACAGTGGCAGCAGCAATGGGCTCAAGCATAGCAACAATTTTAAGGTTGGCACAGGACCAGGCAGTGTTCATTCTGTTGTGCAAAGACTCACTGTGAATCAGCTCAAAGGCACCCAATAACGACAACACTGCACCTACCCAGCCTGACATTCACAAGCAAATTGTGCCTCCTTATTGTAATGAAAATATACCTTTCAAGTTCTCTATTCTTTACTTATGTGGTGCTGTGTGTTAATGCACTGGATTGTAAATTTCATGGTTCAAGCTCACCAGCCACTCCTTGGAAACCCTTTACACGGTCACTATGAGCCAGAACCAACTTGATGGCACTTGACGACAACAACAACTATAACAACAATTCTTTACTTTAAAATTGTATTGTTTACTTATGTTAACTTGTTACAATTCTGAACAATTAGAAAGTAAATATTGTTGTCTTTCATTGTTTTACATATATCTCGACCTTAAACCAAACCAATCCAAATCCACAGTCATGAAATCGATTATGACTCATAGTGGCACTATACAAATAATATTGTATAGCATTCCAACAATATGAAAAACATTTAAATTTTTTTGACAATGTCAGAGCAGGGGAATAACTGTTATTTAAAAAAAGAATGTCATCCCATATATTCAGGAATTTTTATAGAAGTTTTAGGGAAAGAAGTTATTTGACCATCCTGGCTTCCAAATCAAACAACTTCCCACCTCCACCGCCTGAAAAAGAATATAGATAGATAGATGGATCCATTGTCATCAAGTCCAATTCATCTCATAAAGCCCTATTAAGAACAGAATAGAAATATTCCACATTGTTTCCAAGGCTGTAAATCTTTACAGAACCCGCAGAGTGGCTGGCTGGGTCGAGCCACCAACCTTTCAGTTAGACACCAATGCTTAACTGATGTCTAACTAAAAGGCCTTATATAAACACTAAATGGAATATAGTTTTTCTTGCAATGAATATGTATTATTCTTTTGGGATGCCTTCTTGTGTGTGAGGAAGTAATAAGGTAGAAATCTCTTGTAGAAGAACATGAAATTTGCTTCCTTCTTGTTACTTGAAGCACCGGCATAGGCTTGTATCTTAGACTCTGCCAATTGCATGCTCTTGAGCTGGATGTTGACTTGGCAACTGATGATGCAAAGAAGCATCCATCAGGCTAGGATAAGTGCCAGTAAGTTTCCTGCTTAATGAATATCAGTGGTACAAGCCAGAGTCTGTGACTAGAAACAGTGGCATCAGTGTTTGCTGTTGTTGTTGTTAAATGCCGCTGAGTTGGTTCCAACTCATGGCAACCCTGTATAGGGTTTCCAAGGAGCGTTTGGTGAGTTTGAACCACCAACTTTGTGGTTCAAATCAATCTTGCAGCCCAGTACTTTATCCCACAGTGCCACACCATGGAAGACTAATTCAGCTTGGCCTGATTTGGAGGAGTACAACGTTGAGCTGTCTATGTCTGGCTGAAGCTTCCAAGGCTGAATATACAGGCCCCTTAGGGACAAATTATATTTCAGCTTAAATAAAACAAATTGATTTCTGTTGCTTCCAACTAAAATACCTGACTGATTTAACTTGTCTGCTTCAATCTGATATCCTAATTTTTCCCTTTCTTTCCTTTTAGCACGGTACCACCAGGGCTCCTTCTCAGAACAATAGCTAACCTCAAATCTTTGCTGATGTGGAAATAGAAAACCCTTTATTGTTTGTCCATTTTCTTAGCTCTTAAATCTAGTATCCCATGCAAATACTCAGGGCACAAACATAAAGTTATTTGTGAAATTTAAATTGATTTCCTAAGTTTGAGTAAAGGATTTCACTGTTTGGAGCTTGTATTATTTGAACTCATTAATTTAGGCGCATAAGCCCTAAATCCACTAACACATAATGCACATTTTTTGTAATTTGGGATCAAGACACTAAGAATAATATGAAGAAACTCAAAACCCACTCAAACTGCCTGAGTACTGGGCAAGGCTTGCCCCTGGTTTTGATGATATTCTACACCATCCAAACAACTTATCTGATAGTAGCTATTCCAAGGAGCTCTGGGCATTTAAGGATAAAACACAATCTATCACAGTATTCAAAAACATCAATAAGACAAAGCATGAGTAAATTGATGGCTTGTCTATTAAAAATGTAGAAATATTTGTATTTCTCTGAATATATACATTTTCCTTTTTCTCTAGAGACATAGTTGTGTTGGCATGGCATGACATTGTATTTGTTATCCCACTGTTGATAGAGGCATGTGTTGTTGCTATGTGCTGTGGAGTCGGTTCCAACTCATAGCAACCCTGTACAGGGTTTCCGAGACTGTAAATCTTTATGGGAGCAGAAAGCCTCATCTTTCTCCCACGGAACAGTTGGCAATTTCGAACTGATGACCCTGAGGTTAGCAGCCCAATCCGTAACCACTATGCTACCAGAGCTCCTTTGACAGAGGCATGAGCAGCAGAGAAATGTTTCCAATGCTAAAAACAAAATCTAAACAAAAGAAACTTGGTTGTTTAGGTATGCTAATTATTGGCAACTGTCATTCATTCTCAGAGTTAGAGAGGTAAATGAAAGTGATGAATTTCCGGGTGATCAAGTCCCATCTAATTGGGGCAGTTGCTTCTCAGCCCAGACCAATGCTATCAAAAGGAACAGTGTCAATGATTGTTCCCTCATCTTTCAATCTTCAGGCAGAAGTTAGAAATCCAGATGTTTACGTAAATTCCAATTTTAAAATGTTAGCTTAATTTTTTTAATTTGGTGAGTGTATTGTAATGGATTTCTCCTATTTGATTTTTCTCACCTTTAATTCTCCCAAATTATTGGTCTGTCATTTGATTGGTAGGTTTGCAATCCACATAATTAGGTAAGAATTAGCCAGTTTGCAATCTACCTAGTTAACTTTTTGTTAAGTGCTGTCTAGTCAGTTCTAACTCACAGAGACCCTACGTACAACAGAACAAAACAACACCTGGTCCTGTGTCATCCTCACAATAGTTGCTATGCTTGAGCCCATTATTGCTGCCACCGTGCCAATCCTTCTCGTTGGGGGGGTCTCTCTTTTTTTCTCTGTCCCTCCAGTTTACCAAGCACGATATCCTTCTCCAGGGACTGGTCCCTCCAGACAATATGTACAAAATATGAGAGATGAAGTCTGGCCATCTTGGATTCTCAGGAGCGCTCTACTTGTACTTGTATCAACACAGATTTGTTTGTTCTTCTAGCAGTCCATGGTACATTTAATACCATTTCATTACTCAAATGCATCAATTCTTCTAGGTCTCCTTATTTGCTGTCCAACTCTCACATGCATATGTTGTTGTTATTAAATACTCTTAAGTTGGTTCCTCAGTGTACAGATTTAATAAGTATGGTGAAAGAATATAACCCTGGCATACACCTTTCCTGATTTGAAATCATTCAGTGTCCCCTTGTTCAGATCGAACAACTGTCTATTGGTCTATGTACAGGTTCCTCAGGAACACTATCAAGTGTTTCGAAATATCATTCTCCACAGTGTTGTCCATAGCTTGTCATGGTCCACACAATCGATTGCCTTTGCACAGTCAATAAATCAAAGGTAAACATCTTTCTGGTATTCTCTGCTTTTAGTCAAGATCCATCTGACATCAACAATGATATCCCTTGTTCCACACCTTCTTCTGGATCTGGCTTGAACCTCTGACAGTTCCCTGTCAATGTACTGTTCCAGCTGGTTTTCAATTATCTTCAGAATAGATTATATGTCAACATAAAGAAAACAAAAATTCTCACAACCAGATCAATAAGTAGCATTATGAGAAATGAATAAAATATTGAAGCTGTCAAATATCTAATTTTACTTGGATCCACTCAGGGAAACAGCAGCCATGAAATCATATAATGAATCACATTGGGCAAATCTGCTGCAAAACTACTTTTTTTCTTTGTATTTTAAGTTTTTATTGTGAATTGAGTGATAGTTTATGTGGGAGAACATCAGTTCCAAAGAACTCTTTAAAGAGTTAAAAACAAAGATGTCACTTTGAGGACTAAAGTTGACCTGACTCAAATCTTGGTATTTTAAACTATTGTTTCCTATGCACATGAAATAAGAAAGAATGGAGAAGAATTTATGCCTTTGAATTATGGTGATGACAAAGAGTATTCAATATACTACCATAGATTTCCAGAAGAATGAACAATTCTGTCTTGGAAGGAGTACAACCAGGACATTCCTTAAAAACAAGGATCGCAAGACTTCATCTTGCTTACTTTGGACATGATATCAGGAGGAACCAGTCTCTGGAAAAGGATGCCATGCTTGGTAAAATAGAGAGTCAGTGAAAAAGAGGAAAACTCTCAACAAGATGAAGTGACACAGTGTCTACAACAGGATGAAGTGACACCATGTCTACAACAGGATGAAGTGACACCGTGACTACAACAGAATGAAGTGACACAGTGTCTACAAGAGGATGAAGTGATACAGTGACTACAACAGGATGAAGTGACACAGTGTCTACAACAGGATGAAGTGACACCGTGACTACAACAGGATGAAGTGACACAGTGTCTACAATAGGATGAAGTGAC
>NW_006408631.1:7782054-7790545 GCF_000296735.1 Chrysochloris asiatica
ACAGTGTCTACAACAGGATGAAGTGACATCGTGACTACAACAGGATGAAGTGACACCGTGACTACAACAGTGGCTCAAACACATCAATGATTGTGAGGATGGCACAGGACCAGGCAACGTTTCATTCTGTTTTATGTGGAACCACTATGAGTTGAAATATACTGATGGTACCCAATAATCCTTCTGCATTGTTATTCTACTAAATCCTGTGAGCTCTTTATGACTGTTGAAATGAATTATCAAACACAAGGGAGAAATGGGCAAATGATGAAGAAGTGGGAAAATACGTAGATTTTTACCTCTGCCCCATAGGAACTAACCTTATGCCAATTCTGGTTAGCAGTGTCCTTATAGTGGGGCAGATGTTATCAAGGCCCTCCATGTTGAAGCTTCTTTCTATTCCATGAGATTAGTTGACTTCTAATGTTGGAATTCACAAAATTTAGACTAAAAGCAGCAAAAAGTCACATACAATCCAATACAGAGTAATTTGTTTTCCTACGTGATTCTGTGAGTCAACACAAGTCGGAATCAACTCGATGGCAGTGGGTTTGGTTTTCTTCCATTATGTACTTCAAAGCAAGCCCTTTGTTATTTGTTAACTGCAGAATAAGGGGGATTAGATTGTCCCTCCCAAGAGCTTGTGATTCTCTGGTTTATACCTTGTGGTTGATTTTTAGCACTCAGCATTTATACTGTGTATTTGAGGAGGGACATGTCCTCTTTGGGCTGTGGATTTCTGCTGGATATATATTTATACTTGAAAGAACTAGGAAAGAAGGTTTTTTAGTGTTTCTACACTGATCAATAATTATCTATGCTGGACAAAAATTACTACTTGAGTTCCTGGAAGACAAAGTAACCACACTTCAGAAACAGGACCTTGCAGATTCGTAAATGGAAGAGTTGCCTGTTAAAAAAACCTGACTAAGGAGCTCTGGTAGAGTAGTGGTTACGAATCGGGCTGCGAACCTTAAGGTCAGCGGTTTGAAACTATCAGCCACTCCACGGGAGAAAGATGAGGCTTTCTACTCCCGTAAAGATTTACACCCTTGGAAACCCTGTACAGGGTCGCTATGGGTCGGAACCGACTCAACGGCACTTAACAACAACAACAAGGCCCAGAACCTAAATCTTATCTATCCCCATCATCACCCTCGTGGTCTCTTTGTTTTCAGTGCATTCAATATTTTAGGCAAATATACACAGTTTTTACTAGTTTGAACTTCAGGCATAAATCCATTCCTGGCCTCCTATCCTAAATAGATGGGTGAGAAATCTTGCATAACTCTAGTAGGGAAGAAAGACTTCATTCCAGAAGAGGTTGTTTCAAGTCCGTAAAATTTCTTTTTTTTTCCAAGAAAGATATTCTTTCAGACCCCACCTAATCACCTCAGCTATGTTAGAGCAAAAGGCAATGAAACATCTAGCAGAAAACCTTATTTCTAAAGCTAAGCTTGGTCCAAGGTATGCAATGAATTCTTCCTTCCATTTAGGTATTCCCTTTGGTCCCACATGATAGTCCAAGGATAACGACATTCTGAAATAAAATATTTCACAAATCGCAATTTTGGAAATTCTACCAACTTTTTCTTTTCTTCCCCCTCATCTCCCTCTTCCTCTTCTTCCCTTTCCCCCTCTCCTACTGTTCCTCCTTTGTTTTCATTTACTCCCCTATGTCAAAGCCCACATGTTCTCAGAAGAAAATGGTAACAATTTTAATTTCACTGATTTATCTTAAGTAACACAACAAAATCCTAACACTAAATAAACAGCACAAAATTTTCCAGCATTTTTTTGTTTTCTCCTTTAGCTAGATACATAACTTCTCTTTATTTTTCCAGGTGATTATTTTCAAACAAGTCCAAAATATTTGGGACTCCAATCAAGAAATACAATGAACAAAAACATGACAGAAATAAAAAAAAATTTTTAAATCCAAAGTTTCTATCTTTAAATTTATCCCAATGCCTGATATTTGGAAGAGTTTTTAGTTTAAAATTTTACCTCTAAGTTTCTATCTTTTAATCTATAGTCATACATCCCCTTCAGACAATTTCAGTAAGAAGTCTTTCTCTATAAATGACCTGTTTCTCATTTCCTTTAAGGGTTAATCCCCAAGTTCCAAAATGAATTTTTAATTGTATAAACTGACTTTAGGGAAAATATTTTGCAAAGAAATAAGCCAAGCCAGAAATTCTGCAAATATTGGGCCTTTGATAAGTCTTTTAAAATATGGTTTCTTTCGAGAAAGGAATAGACAACAGAGGCTGACTCATGGCCACTGTTTACGTGCATGTCCAGAGATTCAGTTGGGGTTGTCTGGCAACCACAGTCAGCTCTATTCGAAGAAGAGGCCCACATTTGTTTCTGAGTGAGAACATCTGTGCAGGAGGCAGGAAAAGGCTAATCAAGGATGCTGCCCAATCTGTTGTTGGAGAAGAAGGGGAGGCAGGTGAGATATTAAAGCACTTAATAAAGGATAGTCAATTTTGTCCCTTCATAAAGTTGCTCCCAGGTGTCAGAGTCAAGAGCCAGCTCTTGCAAATCTCAGTGGTCAAGTGGATCTCAAACACAGCACATTTGCAAATCATCCCTGTCAGTTTAGAGACTTGCATGGTTCCATTACAGACATGTAAGGCGATTATTAAGTTTATCAGAAAAAAAGTTGTCATTTGTGTTGACAGAGTAGGCATGGTGCCAGATGAAACATTCTTACACAACCCAGCCACTCAGGACGATTTGCAAGTCTTGGAACCCATAATAATAAGCAGCTTAAGATGCTTAGAGCTGAGAAATAAAAACAAAGGATGTGGTCTCTTCGTGGCTCCTTGACCTCAGGGATCTGTGTGGTTTCCATGATTATAAATTATCTTAAAAGAGGTTGAGTTTTAGGTCCAGAGAAGTTATTCTGAACAGCCGGAATACAATGACTAAATTGTCATGCCAAAACATCAGATAGTTGCTCTGGTTCTGTTCATTTAAAATTTTTGTTTTGTTATGGTCATTTCCCCCTCTATAAGTCACCTTTTGGCTTGGCTAAAATGAACTACAGACTGGAGAAGATCAAGGAAGTGAGCTCTGTGTTTCCCAGCTGTGTTGCTGTAAACGATTTGATTAAGGCACAAATGAACTCCACAGCATATTTGGGCAGTGCAAAGGTCACTCTCTGGGGGTGGGGCGGCCATACAAGGACTCATTCTGCTTCAGTTGATAAGGATGTATGCTTCCTGTTTCTCTCAGAGCACAAGAAACTGAAAGCCAAATTTTAGCCTATATCAGAGAGTCGTGTCTTTCACCTCCCAACTGGTGATGAAGGACTTGCTTGTGAATGCTGCCTAGCAGCTCTTCCTTAGTTTCTGCAGTCTTGCTATGGAGAAGAGGAGAGAATTAGCTGGTCTCTATTTTCTTCCCATGACACCAGACTAAACAATCCTTTGAAATGATCAGAATGAAAAAACATGTGACTTTAGTCACTTCACCCAGGATTATCATGTCATTATACATTGTTTTCACAAAGTTATTATTTTGTTTTGTTATTATTGTTAATTGCCATCGTTTTTGTTTTTTTGTTTGTTTGTTTTTTTAGTTCATGGTGACGCCGGGTATTACAAAGTAGAAATGTTCCATAGGTTTTCTAGGTTGTAATCTTTACAGAAGTAGATCATGAGGCCTTTTCTTCTGTGATACTGCTGGGTGGGTTCAAACTGAGACCCTTTCAGTTGGCTGCCAAGCGCTAATTTGCTAATTTATGTAAGCCACCAGAGCTCTTACATAATCACTAAAACAAATATATTTTGAATTGGAAAGAAGATGTGTCATTCGTTTCAGATGCGTAACAACTGAATGTCTCTCATGTTTGGAATGCATATGATGGGAATTTTGTGAATAC
The DNA here is from genome assembly GCF_000296735.1 of Chrysochloris asiatica. NCBI lineage: Eukaryota > Metazoa > Chordata > Mammalia > Afrosoricida > Chrysochloridae > Chrysochloris > Chrysochloris asiatica. The sequence continues at coordinate 7,785,947 of NW_006408631.1, forward strand.
TGGCGGAAGACAGAGACTGACTGTGGTAGAAGAACTTGGAAATGTGTTTCCTTGTTGTCTTGAATCTAGGCTGTAGGCTTGTTTCTTAGACTCTGACAACTGGATGCTCTTATGCTGGAGGTTAACTTGGCAACCGATGATGCAAAGAAGCATTGATCAGACTAGAATAAGGGCCAAACGTTTCAAGCATAATGAGTATGAGTGGTACAAACCACTGAGTCTACGCCAAGAAATGGTAACATCAGTGTCTAAGGGAGACCAATTCAGCTTTGCCTGATTTGGGGCAGTGCAAAGTTGAGTTGTCTATTCCTGACTGAAGTCTTCAAACCTGAATATATGGTCTATTTAGGGATGAATTATATTTCTTCTTAAATAAACAAAATTAATTCTATTGCTTCCAACTAAAAATCTTGACTGAATCAACTTTTTGCTTCAATCTGACATTGTAGCCTTTCCCCTTCCCTTTTTCTCTGGTCTCCGCATTCTTCCGTCTTTCTCACTTCCCCTTTTTCTTCTATTAATTTCTCTTCCTCACTTTTCTGCTCCTCTTTCTCTCTTCTCCTCACTTCTTTCTCTCCCTCCTTATCTATTCTTCTTCCTCTCTATCCCTTGCCAATCTTTTTCTTCTCTCTTATCGTCTCTCTTCTTTCTTCGTCCTTCTTCTTTTTCTTCTCTCCCTTATTTTGGCTCTTAACCCAAAGTCGTTATAGACAGTCCTGTCATGTGAATGGTAGAGATGAAATGAATACCCGATTCATGTTCCAATTGGCAAAACAGAGACCCAACATGTTTAGATAAATTGTTTCATTCAAACAGTTACAACGTAAGGTGTCTGTATGCTAATCTAATGCTCTTTGCTCTGTGTCATCATGTTATCTAAAGAGCACACTTGATATGTTTCCTGAAGATGAATAGCCCATTGATCTAATTCTACAGATATAAGAGAATAAGAGGAAATCTTTAGTAAAAGGAAGTTTACAAATACAGTCATACATTGATTAACACCAGTGGTATTGTCTGCAAAATAGGATGTTATATGATTTGGAGACTGTGCAAACACCATATTATGTACAAGCAGTTCCCAGATTACAGACGAGTTTTATACCTAAATGCATTTATTTTTTTCTGATGGAATACATGCTGGATCATTGTTTTAATTTTTTTATTAGGTATGATGGATTTTAATAAATACTATGTGGGGCACCTATGTCCCAACAGACTCTGATGGTAGAGCAGGTGGGATGAGGCAATGGAAGAAAAATCATATCTTAACAATCTTTTCTCATTGAGTGCCTCTGGTAATGTGGTCCATTTCTGCCACAATTGTATTCTGCAACTGGTTTTGGGCTATAATAAAATGTAAGTGGTATTATATGTACTTGGGATCATGAAGTAAATCAAAGACATATGTTTATACTGTATTGTGCTGGAAAATAAATGGAGTATTTCCTAATCCTGGACATGGCACCTTCCCAATAACACACAGGAAGCAATTAATACACTTACAGCCTTTATCTTGCTGTATAGAAGCCCAAACAAACAAGTTTTACACAATCAGAAAAACAAAAGTTTTACACAATCACTCCTTCTGAATGCTACACCTCATACAATAACCTCTCAACAAATCATTATAGCACTGACAATTTTCCTTCTAGTCTTTGCAGTTATGCAAGTCCCCATTCCAGTGTTACTTATTGTTGTTAAGTGCTGACAAGTCGTTCTGATTCATAAGGACCCTGTATAGGGTTTCCAAGGAGTCACTGGTGGGTTTGGACTGCCAATCTTGTGCAGTACTTATCCTAAAGTGCCACACCAGGACTCCATTCCAGTGTTAACATGTACTATATGTGGGGAACAAGCCTCCCAAGAAACCCTAGAGACAGGAAATGTACATGGTATTTATATATGGAATCCTGGTGAAGCATGTAGGGTAAGCACTGGACCACAAAGTCAGTTTGAACTACAGAATGTTTTCGTGTATCTGGAAGTGTTTCTTTAATTTTTCTTGTTGTTCTTGGAAGGTACACTAAAACATCTTTAACATGATAACACAGTTGTTGTTGTTGTTAAGTGCCATAGAGTGGGGTCTGACTCATAGGGACCCTGTATAGGGTTTCCAAGGAGTGGCTGATCTTGATGTTAGCAATTCAGTGCTTATCCTATAGCACCAGACCAGGACTCCACAAAAACAGTAATAATAATATAATAATGTTTGAATGCACAGTGTAACATGGCACATGTTTATTATTGTGAATCACTGAATGTATCTCAAATTTTTCATCGAATTGGCTTTAGGGTGTTGTGACTATGGGCTTCTATGCAGTTGGATAGTGCCTGAATGGATATTATATGTCTCGTTACTGTACAGTGAAGCCTGTAAGAATTCCAGTATTGAGACCAGACGGCCTAGTTTTTCAGGGTCTTGCAAGTTTTCCATCTTTGACAGGGTGATATCTTATAATCTTTCTTTCTCTATGAGTGGAAAATATTTTTGTTTTCCTTCTCTGACAAATTTATGTCTTTCATAGGTTTCAACTTTAACAGGTTTTACTATAAAACATATAGATATATATTTTCCTTTGTCTTTGAAAATAGATAAATGTGTATTTGCATCCTGCATCCAGTTCTTGTGGCATGTGATGTGATTATTAGAAAAAATTGAGGTGAAGACCTGGGAAATCACCCCTGTTAGCCCGGTAAAATCAAGGCTACTGTAGTCAGTATTAGCGTCATGTATATGGGGGTGGGGGGTTGAAAATTTTGCATAAACACAGTGATCTTTCATATGGTGAATCTTGTCTTTGTCTAGCTTAAAATCATGCCAAGTATCCTCCACTGTTCTTGGAATAAAACTCTAGATAGGATGATCGTCTCATTCATATTCCACTCTGTGACCACTGGGATGGAAGAGCCATTCTTAATGATCACAACAGGACAGCAGGCACAAACTGGGACTTTACCATCAAACCAAGGTGCACAGCCAGCCTATTTCCATCTAATTTCATGCAGCTCCACTTGTCTCCCCGCTCAATTTGCTTCAGGCACGCCGGCCATCTTTCTTTTCCGTGGATTACCTGAACATGATGTCTGCTTAAAGCTACTTATAATTACTGTTGTTGTTGTTATTATTGTTAAGTGCTGCTGAATAGGTTCCAACTCACAGCAACCCTGTATAGGGTTGCCGAGGAGCAGCTGGTGAGTTTGAGCTAACAACCTTGTGGTTAGCAGTTCAGTACTTTTCATACAGCATCACACCAAGACTCTTTCACTAGGGATTGCAAAATGGGATTTTTAAAGTCTATCATTTCTCCTTTTATCAAGGAGATGTTTTTCTCACGACATATTTGGTTACCTTGAACTTTGGTATGAGGGAGCTTCAAAAAGACCAAGGAAACCTGGAGTTTAAAGATGAGAAAACTTTTTCATGAACTTTTTGAAGCCCCTTAACCCCTTAATACACAACTCTTTACTGTACTTTCAGATTTTCAGAGTAATGAGTTGGTATTCTAGAACTTTTCAAAAATGATACTTGTTTTTAGTTTGTTTGCTTTGTTTTTAAACAACAGAAATTTACTGTCCTGCAAATCTGGAGGCAAGACATCCAAATTCCTTGCATTACCAGGACCTGTTTTCTCCTGAGTCTCTAAGGCAAGCTCCTTCCTTATCTCTCTAGATTTCTGGTAGCCCCAAGAGTCTTTTGGTTTGTGACCGCAGAAGAACTCCCTTATCATATGGCTGTTTGTCCTTGTGTCTGTCTCTCTTCTCCTCTTTTATAGATACACCATTGAGATTTTATTTTTAAATAACATCATAAATCCACAAATTTAAATGATTTGTTTAGAATGCTCAGTTCATTGTAGTCATTTTTCGTATTTCTTTCTCTTTCCGTATGCTTGTTGTTATTGTTAAGTGCTGTCGAGTTGGTTCTGACTGAAAGCGACTCCATATCGGGTTTCCAAGGAGCAGCTGATGAGTTTGAATCACCAACCTTGCAGTTCAATTGGCTTTGCAGTCTTGTGCATTAACCCACAGTGCTACAAAGTTCTCCCTGTTTGGGTTTGCCCCTCTGGCCTTTTACTATCACACTGTTTTCTTTGGGTTTTTTTGTTTTGGTTTGGTTTTTTGTCACAATATGTTTCAAATTTATCTTGGATATTTATTGCTCCCAGATCTGGAATCAGCAGTTTTCCAGGAATCCTTGGTTCCTCTTAATGGAAAATAGATGCATTCATTTTAAGAAGCAGTCTGGGTACCAGGAGTGCTCACTGCTTCCTCTTGTTCATTATTTCTAGTCTTTTTTTAATAGTGAAAGTGCGTATTTTAGAAAAAAAAAAAGCATCATTCGTAAATTCATCCTGCTTTTTGTACCAATTCAAATTAGAAATTTCAAATTAAACATTTCAATCCAAACTATTGTTTTTATACTTAATTTCCTTAGTTTTATACATATAAATGTCTTTACCTCTAAAAAGATCTTGGTTCATGAATATATTTATGAATAGAAGTTTGTGTGCTTTAGTCTAATACAAGGGGGCTTTAAAAATTGTATGGAAAATAGAATTAAAAGATAATGGAAAATTTCCACAAACTTTGTGAAAA
>NW_006408631.1:7791253-7795300 GCF_000296735.1 Chrysochloris asiatica
TTGTTTTTTTCAATTAATAATACATCTTGACTGAAGCTCATAGAAGGAGCCCTGGTAGCATAGTGGATTTGTGTTAGGCTGTCAACTGCAAGGTCAACAGTTTGAGTCCACCAGAAACTCCACAGAAGAAAAATGAAACTTTCTGCTCCTGTAAAGATTTACAGCCCCAGAAACCGCATACAGGGCTGCTATGAGTTGGAACAGACTCAATGGCACCCAATCACCACCACCACTGCCACTGTTGCTGTTAAGTATTCTCAAGTCGGTTCCAACTCATAGCGACCCTGTATAGGGTTTCCAAGGAGGTGTTGGTGAAGTAGCACTGCTGAGCTTGCTGCTCAAACTAATCTTGTGGTCCAGTGCATTATCCCACAGTGCCACACCAGGACTCCTAGCTCCATGAAATATAGAAAGATATTTTTCTTCTCCTAAAACTGTACAATACTCCACTATATGACTACACCTAGTTTTTTAAAAACCCATTCCCTATTGATGAACATTTGGGCTGTTTTCAGTCTTTCTCTGTCAGTAAAATTTTTAAACTGTATCTCCCTAGGAAAGCTATGGAATAAACAGTCAGGAACAATTATATTTTGGATTACTGTAGTCAGCTGACTATGCCCTCTTAATGGAGATATTCAAATTAACAGCTCATTTCAGCAGTGGAATTTAAGGCATATGCTATTATCAGAGGAGAAACCCCATCTTAAGACTGTTTTGTCACCTCTGCTTGATTGCAAAGACATCCCCTGCCTTAAGAAAGTGGTATATTAATTAAATCTGAAAACCACTGCTTCAACTTCTTTCCAAACTTCAGCCTATCACTGTATAAGATCAGCTTTTCCAGTTAAATGTCAAAATAAAAACTTCCCAGCCTGTTGCCTCCTATCATTCAATTTGACATAAATAACTAGCATTAGTATAATCCAGATTATTAATGATATCATAATTTCCTTTGACTACTTTATATACTATCTCAGTAGATTCATCAGAATCTAAATCCTTGCAGCATGTTCTTATACAGTTTTTTACCTGAAGATTCACAGAAGAAAAATAATAATAACAATAAATCCAATCTCATGACGAAGACTGTGTACAAAGTAATCTCATTTCCTTTTCAACTAACTTTGCATTGTGCCCTTGATTTTGAAGTCCTGAATATGTTAGTCAGTACTCATTTTTATATTCATAAAAAGTAAGAGCCTGTGGGCAGGGGATATGGGGGAAGACTGGCCCTACTGGTCAGAAAGAGACAGGAAGAATTTGAGACTATGGCTCTTGACTACCCTTCAGGTCTGGAAAGGAACTCACCTTCATGGCCCAACTTTCAGTCCAGCAGTAGATAGGCATATAAAGGAGACAACAACACTAGTAAGGTATGCTCACCATGGAATGGTTAATCATTCAAAATCAGAAGAGCAACAATTTTTAGTTTCAAAATTGAGAAGGGATGGGAAGGTATGTCGAATGTTGTAGGATCACTGTTGACTATAGAAGGAACTGCAATCATTGAGATGAAACAAAGTGTAAGATTTGTAGAATGTATCACTGATGATCTTCGCTGTAAACCTTCAATCAATTCACAATAAAATGTTGTTTTTTTTTAAAAAAAAAAGAAAGTAAGAATCTCTTTAAGAATAGAATAGCTGTTGGAGGCAGCAGAAGCAGAGTCAGATAGGACAGGCTCTTGGGGGAGAGGCTGAAAATCCAGAGAAGTTGCTTTCATGGAACAGCTCCAGAGCTCTGGATCTAACATAAGGTGCAGGGCATCAGATCCCCATACCCACCGGTGGAAAAATCACTGTGTAAAGGCAAATATTATGATTTAGGAATTGATCGGGACTCCCTCTGGGTCCACCCTGCCCAGGCTCAATTTAGAGGGTGGGGCCACAGCCAGACCTACACAGTGAACCAGCACTAAAACCCATGCAGAGACATTATCAAAAAGAGGTGTGGGGGAGGGGAGATTCTACACATTTTTTTTCTCCTATTCCCTGTCACGCCTTCTCTGCCCAGCCTGGATGCCTTCAGGCAAGAGGGCGCACACACCCAAAAGGGGCCAGCATTGAGCCCAGAGTTTTCCCATGGCACAGAGAGAAGAAGCCCCATTGGTTCCATGGGCTGACCCTTTGGCAGCTGCTTATGACGTCTGATTCTGTGACCTAGCCAAAAAGTTAACTGGTGTGGGATGCTTACTCCTGCCTACCCAGCAAGAAAAAAGCAGGTCTGGCCAGACAGACAAACCATATGAACACTCTATAAAACCCCAACATAAAAGGCAAGAGCCAATACCAACTACCCAAAAAAAAAAAGACGCAACTATTTTGAGAATTACACTGTGCACACACAGATACCTAACTGACCTTCAGAGACAAAAATAGTAGACAATCTTTCTCCCATTAACTTCTCAATATCTATCTGTGCACCTCTACAGTGGTGACTAGAGGAGGGGCCTGGGTGAGTGGACACCCCCACCCACTGCTGGAGGTTTTAGTTTTGTTTTAGAGTGGTGGTTTTTGTTTCTGCTTTTATATTGCTTCTGGTTTTGGTCCTTTTGATCACACTTTTTTCCTGGAGGAGAGAGCTTTTTGTCTCTATATTACTCAAGAAGAGACAGCAATCATGGTCATATAGCCAAGCTACAAGCATACTCCATAACATTCCACCATTAAGACAGGAGCCAATAACAGCTGCTAGGCATTACATGTTAAAAGGGAAGACTATCTCCTGATCATATCAACCAGGAGACACCCAGTAAGCTTAACAACACAGCAACAAACATCCATTTGAGCATTGAAAACCCACCTAACTACTGAAAACGATAAGAAAACACACCAAAGATCTCAAAACATGTCCAAAAAAACAGAAAATAATAACTGAGACAAAAGAGCTTGAGGCAGACAAAGGCTATCCAGAAGAGGAAGAGCAGGCTTTGGATTTTCCTGAGAAGAATTCAGAAGAATGATATGGAAACAAATTCAAATGCTCTGAAAAGGAGTGGAAGAAAATAAGGAAGAAGTCAGGAAAGTACTACAGGAGCAATCAAACAATATAGAAACAGCATTGGAAACCATTCAAAACCTGCAAACAGAGGTCCAGATGATTAATAATAAAATATCAGAAATGGACAATACACTGAAAGGACAAAGGAGCAGAACAGAAGAGATGGAAACCAGAACTAGTGAGCTGGATGACAAATCTTTCAATACTGCTAAGATAGATGAGCAAGCAGGAAAAAAAGGGTTAAAAAAATCTAAAGAGAGTCTAAGATTCATGCTGGATGAAATGAAGAAGAACAATTTAAGAATTATTGGCATTCCAGAACAGGAAGAATCACAGAAGTCCACAGAAGAGATAGTTGAAGAGCTTCTGGAAGAAAATTTCCCTAACATCTTGAAGGATGAGAAGATAAACATTCAAGAAACCGAAGATACCCCAGGAAGGATAGACCCCAAAAGAAAATCATCAAGACATAATAATCAAGTTCTCCAGAATCAAAGACAAGGAGAGAATCCTAAAAGCAACCAGGGAAAAGAGAAGTATTACTTACAAAGGCAAGCAAATCAGGTTAACCTCTGACTTCTCAGCAGAAACCATGCAGGCAGAAGGCAATGGGTAGACATATATAAAACTCTAAAAGGAAAAAAAAAACAAAAAACTGCTTACCAAGAATCATATATCCAGAAAAACTGTCAATCAAATACAATGGTGCAATCGAAACATTCCAGGATAAACAGAAGCTAAGAGATTTTGTCAAAGCTAATCCTGCACATCAAAACATCCTATTGGGAGTTCTTTGGAACCAACAAGAACAGACAACAACCAGAGACTGACAGACATGGCAACACCACCTAAAACTCAGAGGATGGATAACAGAGTCTAGAACAGAACAAAATTAAAAGGATGAATGCAAAGGAGCTGGGAGATCACCTAATAACAATGTCAAAGAAGGGGAAAATACAAGAACAGAGATCCAAGTGGTAAAGAGGTCAGGTAGATTATAGGATACAATAGACTGTCTTAAATGGAGGGAAAAGTTAATAGACT
>NW_006408631.1:7796164-7805678 GCF_000296735.1 Chrysochloris asiatica
AACAGCTGTTAACATCCACTGAAAGTCGGAACATGGAATGTACAAAGTATGAATCTGGGAAAATTGGAAGTTGTTAAAAATGAAATGGAATGCATAAACAATCATAGTGGGAGATTTTAATAGGCCACTTTTGAAAAGGGATAGAACAACCAGAAAGAAATTCAACAAAGTTATAGAGAACTAAACAACACAATCAACCAACTTGACCTCATAGATCTATACAGAACATTCAACCCAACAAAAACAGTATACATTCTTCTCCAGTGCATGTGGAACATTTTCCAGAATTGACTGTGTGTTAGGTCACAAAGCAAGCCTCCACACATTTCTAAACATCAAAATACTACAGAGCATCTTTTCAGACCACAATGCTATAAAACTAGAAATCAACAACAAGAAGACTAAGGAAATGAAGTGGAATACATGGAAACTGAACAACACTCTGCTGAAAAGTGACTGGGTAAAAGAAGAAATTAAACGTGAATTCATAAAGTTCCTAGAAACAAACAAGAATGAAAACGCAACATACCAAAAGTTGAAGAATATACCACGTTCCTGGATAGGAAGACTTTAACATCATGAAAATATCAATACTGCCCAAAGCAGTTTACACATATAATGCAATCACAACCCAGATTCCAATGACATTCTTCAAAGAGGTGGAAAAAACAATTACAAACTTTATATGGAAAGGAAAGGATAAGCAAAGTACTGCTTAAGAAGAACAAAATTGGAAGTCTCTCACTCCCTGATTTCAAATTTTACTACACGGCTACAGTGACATGGCCACAGAGGACTAGAATGGAGAGTGAAGTGTCCAGTTGATATGAAGTGAGGGGAGATGCACAAGAACACCCATACTTGCTTATAGTACCCACCTAACCTGGTTTCAATGGCTGGATGATCAGAACTCGACTAGATGAAGAAAGAAGAGGAAAAAAAAAAGAGTAACCTGCTACAATTTGATGAATTTTACCTATACTTATGGATGTAGTAAGGAGCTCTGATAGCATGTTGTTGTTGTTGTTAAGTGCCATCGAGTCAGTTCTGACCCATAGCGACCCTGTACAGGGTTTCCGAGGGTGTAAATCTTTACGGGAGTAGAAAGCCTTATCTTTCTCCCGCGGAGCGCCTGGTAGTTTCGAACCGCTAACCTGAAGGTTCGCAGCCCGATTCGTAACCACTACGCTATCTGATAGCATAGTGGATACAAATTGGGCTGCTAATCTCACAGTCAACAGATGGAAACTACCAGCAGTTCTGTGGGAGAAAGAAGAGGCTTTCTGCTCCCGTAAAGATTTCCAGCCTTGGAAACCCTGTACAAGGTCACTACGAGTCAGAAACGACTCCATGGCACATAACAACAACAATGGATGTAGTAGCTCAAAAAAGGGAACAAATCTTTACAGCAAGGATCATTCCCACACCCTCAGTACACAGTGATCACAGGGATGGGCAATTTAGACATTGGCTACCCAAAATTGGGGGCCTACAAAGGCAAGAAGTGACTGGCTTACAAGCTTTCAAGAAAGAGCCTAGTTCCAGACATAGCAGGGGAAGGTAGAATCTCCACTGAATAGTTTCCAATCTGTTGGGATGGGGCTATTGAAAGGAGATGGGGATAAGACTCTTGTGGTGCAAAAGCGAATGATTGCTGTCAGGACTGACTGTGAGGGTTGGAAATGTAAAGGTAGATGATTTGTAACAAAAGGAGGGGAGTGATTGATTTTGCAGTCCAGGAGGGATGATTCCTGGGACCAAGTGATAAGAGCAGAGTGCAGGACACTACCCAGAGAAGCAGTGAACCCAGAAATGGAGGCAGAAACAATGACATGGACAGATGGAGTGTCTGGGGACACTGAACTCAGGGAGGGAGAGTGGCTGTGTGCTGATGGCCAGGGGGGCAGGCCTGTGGGGTGTATTCTTTGGTTGTCTGATGATGCATGGAAGGGATTGTAATCATTGCAATTTAACAAACTACAATAGGATGAATGTAAAACTGATGTTCTCCCATGTAAACATACATAATTCACAATAAAAATAATATAAAAAAAAGAATAGAATCGCCACTGTGCAAATCATATTTTCTTACCTTCTAAACTACAGTGTGGCTGGTGAAGCTACAAAACAATACCTGTTGTGTTGAGAAAAACTGAGACTTTCCATTAATGGTGGAGGCAGTTGAGAGGTCAACGAACTTTTGTCATGGGCTAAGGACTAAAGTGCGTCTGACCCAAGCCATGATATTTTCAATAACCTCATATGCATGCAAAAACTGGACAGTGAATAAGGAAGACAATAGAAAAATTGATGCTTTGAGTTATGGTGTTGGAGAAGAATATTGAAAGTACCATGGGCTGCCAAAAGAACCAACAGATCTGTGTAGGAAGAAGTGTAGCCAGAGTGCTCCTTAGAGGCTGAGATGGCCAAACTTCGTCTCTCATACTTCGGACATATTGTCAGGAGGAACCAGTAGCTGGAGAAGGATATCATGTTTGGTAAGGTGGAGGGTCAGAGAAAGAGAGGAAGACCCCCAATGAAATGGATTGACCAAGTGGCAGCTTCTATGGACTCAAGTGTGGCAACAGTAGTGAGGGCCCAGGATCGAGCAGTGTTTTGTTCTGCTGTGTATGAGGTCGCTAGGAGTCGGTACCGACTCGATGGCACCTAACATCAACAACAAGGGAGGATGAAATCAGGAGTACATTTCCCTTAAGAGAATGAAGCAAGGAGACAACAGTGGTTATGTGAAATTTTTAAGAATCCCAAACCAGAAAGAATGACTTGAGAGGCTGTTTTCTGCCATGCTTCTGGGAATGCCTGTCTCTGGCTGAAAAACCTCTCATTTGAGGCTCACTCAAATCAGCCCACAAATCCACAACTGCTTTCCCATTCTATTCTAATCTCCTTTGAATCCAATTGATGTAATAGCAACATTTCTCAGAAAAGGCTTTTCTTCCTTAGATATAACACTTCCTTTGCAATTCCTCCTAAACAAAATCTAAATTCTGATAGCGTTACCAATATCAGTCCTCAATTCAATTCAATATTGTAGCAATTTAAGCTTTAGCTATGTAGAACACTTAGGCGTGCTAGGGGTTGTGACTGATATCAGCAACTTAGGACAGAGTTCCTGTCCTCTAGAGGTTTATAAACTACTCACACCATGTTAGAAATATCTACTTTCCTCATTAAACCATGAGTAAACTTGAGGGAAGAAATGGAACTTCTTTATTTCTCCATCTTTTGTAAATGTCTGATGTTAAGTATATACACAATTAATATTTAATTACTGGGTGAGTGAATTAATTAAAAAGAATCAAAGAGAAGTCTTAATTGGAATAGGGAATATTTTAGGTGAAAAGAAAAACAGTAGAAATGCATGGAAATTAGATGAGAGATCCTGGCAGATGTATGGAGTTTGAGCGAGTTGGTAGAAGTGATTAGGAGAGTGATCTAGATGACCAGAGCCCAAGCCTTCGAAACAAAAGAAAGTTTAGACTGAGTTCCATCTATAAAAAGAAGGTTGATGGTTTTAGATCCCTAAGCAAGGAATGTCACTAGATGAATCTTGCAGTGGTAAGCCAAATGGAGATTTGTTCCTTTTTATGTATGATACAGTTAATGCACTTGGCTGTTAACCAAAATTTGGAGGTTTTTGCCCACCCAGAGATGTCTAACAAGAAAGGCTTGATGATCAATTCTACTCTGAATTAGATGGTGTCTTTACAAGTCAAAATTTGTTTATATAGTCTGATGAATGCTTAGCAGAGCAGGAGGATAGAACAAAAGTTATTAGTCTATAGTCATTAGACTATAGAGTAAAGAGATCAGTCAGTCTAAGAGTGAGTGTAGTCTGGTCGCATAATTTCATGACTTCTCTTTGAGAACTTTGCTTCAAGCACTAAGTTACAACTGAGTGTAATAGTGGCTACATCTTTGGCTAATAATTAGGGGCCTGAACCAAGGCAAATTATGGTATTTCTGTCTCTGATAACTGAGCTGAGAAATTTAGTCTTTTCCTAAGAATATTTGTTGAAATAATGAGACTGTAGATGGGAATTGCTCATAGTTAGATTTTAAAGTCACAAAAATCTATCTTTATAAATGTTCAGTCTGTCAGGTTCCCTGAGTTACCCACAATAGTTGTTCATGTACAGAATCTAGTTAAAATAAATTCAATTTTAATATAGTTTTTAGATATAAAACTAAGTTGGAATAGAACTGTTTCTGGGCTTCAGAGCCTATAACTATACTACCTCACTTACCTATAAAAAGGATAAATGTTGAGCTGCTATTTGGTGGTTCAAACCCACCAGCTGCTCCATGGAAGAAGACGAGGCTGCCTGCTCCCATATACATTGTACAGTCTCAAAAACCCTATAGAGGGTCACTCTGAGTTGAAATCTTCTCCATGGAAGTGGGGTTGTTTTTCTCTATTCTAGTGAAGTTCCTAAAACAAAAACACAAACCCACTGCCTCAGAGTTAATTTTGACTCATAGAGACCCGTTGTTGTTGTTATTGTTAAGTGTCATTGAGTCAGTTCCAACATTTAGCAACTTTTTATAGTGTTTCCAAGGAATATCTGGTGGGTTTGCCATTAATATTCTAGTGTTTATCCTATAGCACCACACCAGGACTCCTAAAGAGACTAGAACTGCTCCATAGGGTTTCCAAGGTTGTAAATCTTTAAGGAAACAGACTGCCACTTTCTCCCAAGAAGTGGCTGATGAGTTTGGCCTTTTACTTAGCATTGGTGCTCTTTAACATTTATGCCACCAGGATTCTTTAATGAACCCTTTGTTGTTGTTGTTAAGTGCCATCGAGTCGGTTCCGACCCATAGCGACCCTGTACAGGGTTTCCGAGGGTGTACCCTCATCTTTCTCCCGCGGAGCAGCTGGTAGTTTCGAATCACTGACCTTAAGGTTCGCAGCCCGATTCGTAACCACTACGCTACTAGAGCTCCTTAATGAACCCTTAGGTGATTCAAACAGTTAATCCACTGGATTGCTAACCAAAAGGTTTGTGGTTTGAGTCTGCCCAGAGGTGCCCCAGAAAAACCAGCCTCATTACCTACTTTAATTAGCTAGTAAGAACCCTATGGTGCTGGCACCCACTGACCTTGAGATGAGAGAGAGAAGAGGAAGGGCTGGTCCATCTGAAGCCTAGGAAGATGTGTGAACTGCTGAGCCCAGGAGCACTGACCTAGCCCCTGGGGGCTAGAGCTGAGAGTGAAGCTGCCAGCTGGTTGGAAGGGCAGGGAGGTTTGCATGAACTCCCAAAGTTGCAGGTAATACTCATTTGACCAAACTTGGATGGCTACTTGACCAGAACTCAACCCAAAGAAGATAAAGATGTTTGCTACTGTGAACAAGCACAAATTGCTACAATTTGATGAACTAGACTTTTGCCTAGGAATGCAGTGAATCTAAATTCCAACCGGAATAGGATTCTTCATATCAGGAAACAATCACAACTTTGTTTCCTCATGGTACTGGGTTGAAAGGGATAAGATATTTAGACATTGGCCATTAAAAATGGGGAGGTGGGGCTATAAAGTTATGAAGTGGCTGACTTATGAGCTTTCATTAGTGTGCTTAGTTGCAGAATGAGGTGGGGGCAAAGTAGAATCCTCACTGAATAGTTTCCCTCTTTTCCAGATGTATCTGGTGAAAGGGGATGAGGGATAAAGGGTTTTATGACTCAATTGTGATTTTTAGCAGGATTAATTTTGATGGTAAAAATGTGTAACAAAAAGTGGGGAATAGTTCATCTTTCATTTCAAGAACAAACAATCCCAGGCCCATCAAGAAGGAAGAACATGCAGTGACACCAGCGATGGTGGCAGAGGCAGTGACATGGAGAGAAAAAGCAATTGCAGGCTCTAGACCCATGGACTGAGAAAGGCTGTGTGCCTGTGGGCAGGAGGCTGGCTGGCAGAATGTACCCTTTGGACATTAAAATGAATATATATTTTTTGTTTTGTAAGTGTACATCAAATATTTTTGCTTTATTCATTTATACATATAAGATGTAAATGGGAGCCTCAGGGAGGAAGCAGGATAATTGTTGTTGCAGGAGGGGATTATAATCATTGAGATGAAACACAGTGTTTAATTTGCTGAATGTAAAACTGATGATCTTTTATGTAATCCTTCAGCCAATTCACAATAATTTTTTTTTTAATTAAAATTAAAACCCCTAGGGAGTACATACACAAGTTCACCAAGATCTGAGTTGACACTACAGCAGGCTAAATTCTCTTCATTCTGTTGAGGTATCTCAGAGAACCTCTCTGACATAAAGCTTCCCTCCCTACCTTGCCTATCCCATCTTGTGACTGATGTTTTCCATAAACTTTGGTGTGTTGTTTTATTTTTTTCTTTTCTTTTCTTTTCTTTTTTTGATAGTGCCTGATCAATCTCTTTGGAAGAGAAGCTGTCTTCAAATTGGACTTTTTAATCTGACCCACCTCCTATTTCCCTCTCCACCCCATCTGGATCCAATAGACTAGGGACTTTCAAACTTGACCATGCATCAGAATCTCTTGGATAACTTTTTAAAAGAGAGATTCACAAACTCCACCCCTACAGTGTCTGCTTCTGTAGTTGTGAGGCAAAGCTTACGAATTTATATTTCTAACAAGCTTCCAGACGATGCTGATGCTGCTGTTCTAGGAACCATGTTTTCAGAATCACTGCAGTGGACAATTAGTCCTACCCATTCCCCAACCCTAGACTCCAAAACATGAACATAAGTTCAGTCTTTCACTTGCACATAGAGGGAGTTCATTCATAAAAGAAAGAATGGAACTACATTCTAATAATGACCAAAATGTATTGGAGATTTGCTACATATTTATTTCATTAATTCTTGGCGCTAAACTTGTAAGGTTGTTGTTGTTGTTAACTGCTATCAAGTCCGTTCCTACTCATAGCGACCCTCTATAGGGTTTCCAATGAGTAGCTGGGGGCTTGAGCTGCGGACCTTGTGCTGCTCCTACAGCACTAATTGTTAGGAATAATCCATTTGGCATTAAAACCTCCATTTCAAAGACCAAACAAACAAGCAAAAACCCTGATGTTTGGGTAAATCATAGATGATGACACACAGCTGGTTTGGATTCAGAGCTCTTTGACCACTGTAAGAGATGGCACCAACTCTCTCTCCCACAGTATTCTCCACTCAGCTGGATTCAATAATTCAGGGCAGTGGTCACACACAGCTCAAAGACCATACTCACAATTATGGGGTTGACTAGGGAAGTTGACAGGTTACAATACAGGATCAGGTAACGATAAGGGCACAGTTTCATTCATACAGCCTCTCTGACCTTCAGCCCCTTTACCTGGCCTCCACACAGCTAAGTAATGTTACAAAGTTACTTTAGGTCTATTGATAATTGCCCAAAGGACACGCCATTATGCATAAACCTCAGTCCAAAGGCACTCCGTGAGTCAGCAAATATAGTACTCCCAACAAATGTCTAAAGGCATCCCTGTCCACAAACAAGCCTCATGCCTAAAGACACTCAGCTTAACTTGTTCCATGGACCAGGAAGTCCACTGCTCTGTCTTATGCTCTGAATCTCGGTTCTGCGGCTGCCACTCCTCTGCTGCTCCTCTGTTGCTTCACTGGTGTCACAACATTCTGTCCCTGAGTCAAGGAGGTTCAATATGTAAGGATCTTGGGTCCAAAGGATATGCTCCACTCTTGGTTCTTTCTTCTTTAATGGTACTGAGAGTCCCCATTCCTGCTTCTAAGATGGCTCATTTTTATATCAATGTTAGAGTTCCAAGTTTTCACAATTAGCCTTTTAACAATCACTCACAATCATAACCCATTAATATCTTCCCTTACTGAATTAATACTCATTAATATCTTCTTACTCAAATTTATCAGGAAAAAGACCTTTGTGAGAGTTTACAAAGCCTATGGCCATAAGAACATTAAATAATTAATGCAGCTCAACTATCATACAAAATTCTAGTCACTCAGATTTTGTCCCACCAGTTTCCCTTTGATGATGTACTAATGGAAGAAAAGTCTCGTATTTACATGTTCAGAAACGTCATTTTTTTCCAGAATAACCAAATGTGTAGATACTGTTAGTTATTTCCATTTACTCTGGCGTAATCAAGTGTGGGAAACTATTTAACCCAGATAAACTTGTAAGAGACAACTTTTGCAAATTACATCACCCACTGATTCTCAATTTCCAGATCCATGAATGAAGGAAGTTGAAATATTCAATTTTCTTACCTTCTTTAAACATCTGCAGTCTTTAATTTATAATTCAAGATTCTATGGCCTTCACTTACACTGATATATAACTGCCAAGGAATTAGAAAATTCAACATAATCTTTTTCCATACAGCAAATCTATTTTGGAAAACATCTACATTGGAAATTTTTCTTTCAGATGGTTATAGTCAGAAAAAAAGAAATTATATTATTCTAATGTAAAAATGTTACCAGACTAAGGCGATAGTCTGATTTTTCCATCTTTACCAATTAGAATAGACATGAAAAAAAAAAATCATGCGATTTAAATTAGTCTGGGATTCTGTTCAAGAGTCTAATGATTTTTTCACTCACTATCCCTCTTCGCTGCTTTCAACTATGATATAATAAAACACGTCTTGTCTTTTTTGTTGTTATTAAAGCTACATTTTCTCCATTGAAATTGGGGAGATACTATTGTCTTATGATCAGTAATATATATGCATACATCTAGGGTCGGGATTGCTTCTCTAAGCAATGAACTTCATTCAGCTCCAGTAGGAAAAGCTGACATTTTCTGTTACCTCATTGCCAATTTCTTGGGTGACACCCTGTCTAGAAACTACAGACTATATGTATTGACAGACAACAAGGACACTTTGTATAATGAATCAGACTTTTCCTCACCAGCTGTCTGTGGAGAACTGCACAGAAGTGTGTCTTCCATGCATCATATTTATGAAGTGACCCTTCACTGCAAAAACAAATTTGTAATTGGTAATGTGAATGGGAGATGTCTGGTGCCCATCATGATGCCAATCATGAATAACATTAGAAGACAGCATCATGAATTTGGAAAACTAAGGCCTTGATGCATAATTTTTCTGATTACAAAACATCTCCTTACGTATCTATTTTTCAGTCATGCAATCTGATTTTCCTAACATTGTAGCCTCCAGGTACTGGTTTTGCTAGTAGGCTAAAGCTTGGAAGCAAGTGTTTTAACAATGTTACCCAAACTAAATTCTGAGTAACAGTGTGTTGTTGTTGTTCTTAGGTGTCATCGAGTAGGTACCAACTCATAGTGACCCTATGCACAACAGAAGGAAACACTGCCCGATCCTGGACTAACCTCACAATTGTTGCCGCACTTGAGCCCATAGATGTTGTCACTTTGCCAATCCATCTCGCTGGGGGTCTTCCTCTTTTTCTCTGACCCTCCTCCTTATCAAACATAATATCCTTCTCCAGTGATTGGTCCCTACTGACAGTATGTCTGAAGTATGAGA
>NW_006408631.1:7813783-7816650 GCF_000296735.1 Chrysochloris asiatica
GATTCAGTTCAGTCTCAAAGTGAACTTATATTTGGTTTCTGAGGAGCAGCTGGTGAGTTTGAACTGCCAAACTTGTGGTTCAAACCAACATTAAAGCCCAGTGCTTATCCTGCAGTGCCACACCAGGAATCTTAGTATTATCCATGACCATTTGGAACCTCACCTGAATGCCCCACATAGTTACTGAGAACTCTATACCTTCAGTCAGAGCTCAAATGTACCCTGACATTTGTGAACTCTGGAAATTATCCTGCTTATAGCTTCCAGATTGCCCTCTATCTGACATCATGGGGTTTTACTCTCATATATATTCTACAGTACTCAACAAAGACCCAAGGTGATCTTGAGACAGATATGTGGAAGTGTTTTTTGGCACAACTCCTTTCTTTCCATAACCTTGTCTGATCATTTCTAGTCCCTTCAGCCTCTGTGAGCTATGTGTCCTTAATTCACTTAAAACCATTGGACTCTGTGGTCTGGGTTTCCCTTCACTGTGCTTGTGGTATAGCAATTTCCTCTAAGCAGAAAGCTAAAAAGATTGTAGGGATCAAGTCATTTGTTGTTTTGTTTTGTTTATTTCAGGATTCACAATCTTAGGCTGTCTGTTGCCTACAATATTAAAATATTAATTTTATAGATTTCATCTGGTTTTCTAGTTACTTTCATCACAAGGTTATGTCCTTCGTGGACAGGAGCAGAAGTCTTTATAAGAAGGTTCTTTGAATAATGTCAAGTATCGTGTTATTTAAACTTCCTCTTTCTCCACCTAGTTTTATCCCCAAATTCTTATAGAAATGTATCTCAAAGGTGGATGTCATTACATGCCAGAGGGAAAGAGGATGGTGCTAGGCATGTTATGAAAATTTTCTATATTTATTTTATTCCCTTCAATTTGAAGTTAGTGTGTTTTGTATATTTAGTCTATAGTTATGTTTCACAAAATAGTTGGGGAGTCAAAAGTATTGCTACAAGATCATCAAAATCTTTATTAAAGCTTTGGAAAGAAATCAGGGCACCAAAGAGCCAAACAGACAATTTCTAAGGACAACACTAGAAGACAAAGCCAAGTATTATAATGAAAGGTGCAAATACCTGCTGTTAGAAAACCAGAGGAAAGAATGTGCTCAGCATTTCTTAAACTAGAAGTGTAAGGAAAAGAAAGAAAGAAAGAGTCTTGGCTTCAACAGCTGGCAGGTTTATTGAGAGTAAACCTGGGAGGGGATACACTTATGTCACCAAAGGAGACCAAGAGCCCATCTGTTCCCTTACAGACTGGGGTATTTATAGTCCCTGTGGTCTGGGTATAGTTCTGGTGAGTTTACAATGGGCGGAGGTATGGAGATTTGGGCAGGGGTATGGAGATTTTCCTGAAACCTGGAATTTCAGTGGGGGAGGGTCTCCAGGTGTAATAAAGACCGAAGCTTCCTGGGAGATCGGAAGCTCAAGCCAGCCCATTCAGTGTCATTTTGGGTAGTTGCAATGCCATTCTGTTGATCATAACATGCGCAAAGTCCTTCAAGAAGAAATGAAGAAAACATTCAAACACTGAGTTACAATACTGAGAGATTCTAAGGAGTCCTGGTAGCGTAGCAGGTTACACTTTGGACAGTTAAGCAACTCGAATCCATCAGCAATTCCACAGGAAAAAGATAAGGTTTTCTGCTCCCATAAATACTTATAGCCTCAAAAATCCTATACAGAGCTTCTATGAACCAGAACAAACTCAGCAACCCACCACTACTACCATGAGCAAAATATTGAACAATGCAAGAAGCAGCAAAAGAAGATGGAAGCATTACAGAGTCACGATACCAATAAAAATTGGTCAATTCTCAACCATTTGAACAGGTAGTATATATTGACGATAAACAAGATGCCAAGAACTGATGGAATACCAATTGAAAATTTTTAACAAACTGATGCAGTATTGAAGGTTCTCATTCATCTATGCCAAGACATTTGGAAGACAGCAACTTGGCCAATCAATTAGAAGAGATCCATATTTGTGCCTTAGAAATGTGATCCAACAAAATGCAAAAATCCATCTAACAATACCATTAATATCACATGCAAGTAAATTTTAGCTGAAGATAATTCAAAAATGGTACAGCAGTATATTGACATAGAGATGCAATAAATTCAAGCTGGATTCAGAAGAGAACATAGAAGGAGAAATATCCTTGCTGATGCCAGATGGATCCTGGTTAAAAGCAAAGAAAACCAGAAAGATGTTTACTTGTGCTTTATTGAATTTGCAAAGGCAATTGACTGTGTGGATCATACCAAGCTACGGACAACATTGAGAAGAATGACTATTTTAGAGCATTTAATTGTGCTCATGATGAACCTGTATATAGACAAAAATGCAGTCATTCAAACAAATAGTTTGAAGTCAGGAAATGTTTACACCAAGGTTGTATTCTTTTACATACTTATTAAATATGTAAGCAGATAAAATAATCTGAGAAAATGAATTATATAAAGAGCATGATAAAAAGATTGGAGGAAAATTCATTAACAACTTGTGATGTACATATGACATGATCATTTCAATTAATGCAGAAAGGCATTTGACAAAATCCAACACTTATTCCTGATAGAACACTCAATAAATAGGAATAGAAGGGAAATTCCTCAACATAATTAAGGGTATATATGCAAAAACAACAGCCCACATCACTCTCAATGATGAGAAACTGAAGCCATTCACCTTATAAACAGAAACTGACAATAATACACTTTAACACCACTCTTTTCAATATTGTGCTAGAAGTCATAGCCAGGGCTATTGTGAGAATAAAAGTGGGCGGCTGAAAGTAGGGCTCAGAGCAAGAATCGCCACTTCAGGTATAAGAGCTTGCTCTGAG
>NW_006408631.1:7816750-7819471 GCF_000296735.1 Chrysochloris asiatica
GCACCTGACCCAAGCCATGGTATTTTCAATAACCTCATATGGATGCAAAAGCTGGACAGTGAATAAGGAAGACCATAGAAGAATTGATGCTTTTAAATTATGGTGTTGGAGGAGAATATTGAAAGTGCCATGGGTTGCCAAAAGAACTAATAGATCTATGTTAGAAGAAGTACAGCCAAAGTAACAGTAAATTTGTTTAAAAGTCATTTTTCAAAAGTAGATTCCAAAGTTTGAGGCGTTTGCCAGTATTTGAAAGCACATTCCCTAATTTTATAGACAAACTCCTGGTGTGGTGGTATAGGATCAGCACTGGACTGTGAACCACAAGGTGAGCCAGTCAGACTCACCAGCTGCTAATAAGAAACCATATACAGGGTCACTATAAGTTGCAAATAACTCGATGGCACTTAACAACAATTTTGTAGAAACATGTGGTAAAGAAATTGTGACTCTCCAAGAACAACTATTCTCAGACATACATTTGTTTATCTGTAGCAACATGAGAGGGACTGAAAAAGTTTAAGAGAAATGGAATGAAAAGATATTGAAATTGGCTAATGAACTGTTTGAAGCTGAAGCTGCCTCACATGCATGCATGCGTGTGTGCATGTGTGTACCCTCCAGCCTACTGGTTAGTAGGGGATTGCTTAAACCTTGATGCCACCAGAGACTCCTGGAAATGTGTATTTTATAGTACATTGACAAGGAAACACTGGTTTTCACTCATCAAAGTGTTCAAATTTGTTAGGTCTTAAATTGTCCTCTCTAGACCTGGCCAAGTCTTGGTATGGTGTTGTAGGAAAAACACTTGACTGCTAACTGCAAGTTCAGCAGTTCAAACCCACCAGCCACTGCTGCAAACCCTATATGGAATTATTATTAGTCAGAACTTACTTGATGGCACACAACAACAACAGGAAAAACACAGATTGCCATTTCCATTTATTTGCTCTAAATGAAGCATAAGCAAGCAATACTAGCTTCTAAGTTATTTAGAGTACAGTATAAAAAGAACGCATTTTGATACTCCTAAATTTTCATCTTTTTCAAGGACTATAGTTCATAGAGGTTCACCAAATGATAACCAAGAATAGTCATTGATTCTGAAATAGTTGTACCATAACAATTTCAATATATCTAATCAACTTCCTTCATGTAAGAAGAGTTATTGTCTTGGTTTGCTAGAGCTGCCATAATAAAATGCCACAAAATAGGTGTGTTTAAAACCTATTTTTTCATAATTTTGCTTGCTGTAAATCCTAATTCAGGGAATTGCAGAGCTATACTTTCTATGTATCAGCTCTAGGCAAAGGTCCTTCCTTATGTCCTTCAGCTCTGGTAATTGTGGGCATTTCTTGGAGTTGTTTTTTTTTCAGCTTGTAGATGGATCCTTACATGTTGTTTGCACCCTATGCATGGCTCCATGTCTGTCCGTCACTTTTTATAAATAGCCACTAAGAAGAGATTGGGATTAGGACCCATCCTACCCTAGTGTGGTTTCAGTAAGTTAACTGATAACATCTGCAAGGAAAAAATCTATATCCCAAATAAGGTCACCTTCTCCAGTATGGGATAAAGATTTCAACACATCTTTCAGGATGAACATATTTAATCCAAAGCAGTTACATAGAAGTTCTTAAGATAAAAGGTTGAATATTTAGCAATTGCAAGTAGTAAAAAAATATGTAAGTTTGATTTTTAAACTTTTTCCTGAGTAATGTTGTTGTGGCTATTGCTAAGAGCCATCAATTAGCTGCCAACTCATAACGACCCTGAATAGGGTTTCTGAGGAATGGCTGTGGGTTTGAACTGCTAACCTTGTAGTTAGCAGTCTGGTGTTTATACCACACCAGGCCTCCTAAGTCATATTGCCTCATAAAACTGGCTG
Organism: Chrysochloris asiatica; assembly: GCF_000296735.1. Lineage (NCBI taxonomy): Eukaryota > Metazoa > Chordata > Mammalia > Afrosoricida > Chrysochloridae > Chrysochloris > Chrysochloris asiatica. The sequence goes on from NW_006408631.1 coordinate 7,818,639, forward strand.
TTCATTGTAACAATAATTCATGCTGCTTCTTTTTTTCTCCACTTTCATTCTCTGCAATGTTTTAGATCCTAACTTCACGGTTAAGGAAGAGTTAGTGACTCCAGGGCACTTAACAACAACAACAACACTTCTGGTTACATTAGAAAAGTCATTTTATAATGGAATCAATGGAAAGATTTGAATATAGTATTACAGAACATACTTTATTGTAATAAATCTAATTATTGTGTCAAACTGTATAATTTATACCATGCACACACAAGCATACATATGGACTTATTTTGCCCTTAGACTTATCTAGGAAAATGTAATAAGGAGTGCAGTAAGGAGCTCCATTGCAACAACACAGAATATAGGACCAAGCAGGCTCAGGGGATAGTCCCAGTACTCTGAACCACATATAAAGGAATGTTTAGAAGGTTGGCAGGCTTACAGCTAGGGGGATTTGTAGCAGGAGCAAGAAATCCATTACTTTCTAATTCAAGATACTCAGCTGCTCCCGGAGCTGCCATCTTGGGTGAGACCAAGCAGGCGAAGGATCACAGCAGCCACTGATGCCTGACAGAACCACGGAGATAAAGGTGTGGACATTCTTTTCTTTTGGTATCTGCTCATTGGTCCCTTGTTGTCTGTGCACCTCCATTGTGTAGACTATAGGGGTGCCTGAGCTAGTGGACACCCGAGTCCCACCCTTGGAGGGTTCTACTATGCATGCACACAGATCACCTCAAAATTTAGAGAGACAGTAGCCACTTAAAACCAAACAGCCACAGCCAGCCCTGAACTGTTTATAACTAGAAAAAAAGGCCTGAACGGGGATTGTGGAGCTGGAG
>NW_006408631.1:7820412-7821233 GCF_000296735.1 Chrysochloris asiatica
GGATCTTGAAAGCAGCTAGGGAAAAGACAAGTGTAACATACAAAGGCAAGCAAATCAGATTAAACTTGGATTTCTCAACAGAAGCCACACAGGCAAGAAGGAAATGGGAAGACATATATAAAATCCTGAAAGAAAAAAACTGCCACCCAAGAATCCTCTACCCAGCAAAGCTGTCAATCAAATAAGATGGTGTAATCAACACATTCCAGAATAAATAGAGGCTAAGGGATTTTGCCAAAGCCAACCCTGCTATGAAAAACATCCGAAAGGAAGTTCTGTGGACTGAGAACCAACAAGAACACACATCAACTACAGAATGATGTACGTGGCAGCATCACCCTGAACTCAATCAACAAATGGAAGTCTCAAGAACAGAACAAAATTATAAGAACAGAGGATCTGGGAGGTCAGTCTATGATCAAAACAATTACAATGTGAATGAAGAACAGAGATCCATGTGGTGGGAGGTCAGGTAGATTACAGGATAAAATAGACTGTCTTAAATGGATGGTAGAACTAATGGAATACAAGGTAACCACAATGGGTTTGAGGTGGGGGGTTTAGTTTGGGTATTGGGGAGAGCAACACAAGAAGCGGGGAGGAGGTGGAAGAGCAAGATAGATAGGGGAACACTTAGACAGGTTTGCATGGTCTAGTGGGACAGAAGTAAATAGTGATGCATACTCAAACTTGGAACAACAGGGCTCGGGGATACAGGGATCTAGGTACAGCTTGAAGAGGGTAAATAATACTAAAATCCTTGACTGCCTTATGAATATTAGTTTCCCTTGTGTACTGTTGTAAAATAGACACTTGAGTGG
>NW_006408631.1:7821333-7832021 GCF_000296735.1 Chrysochloris asiatica
GGTTTGTGAACTGCTTGGGGTCGAGCTTTGGTGAGCTGATGCAGTAACACTGCTGTAACATTGCTGTAACACCGCTGAACACTACACTGCCAGCCTCCACTCGACCCTAGCATGCTAGCATGAATAAAGCCCGCCTGCTTTTGCATTATCTTTGTCTCTTGGTCTCCTTATTGGGTGGTGGTCTCGGACCCTAACACTATAATGCAAGAAAGGGAAATTAAAGGCATCAAAATTGGCAAAGAATCACAGTAGTTGCACCATTTTACAGTCTCACCAGCAGTGTAGGAGGGTCCCAGTCTTACCACACATTTGTTAGGATTTATTGTTTTCTGTTATATTGAACTTCGTAATTACAGCTGGAGTGAAATGTTATCTTACTGTTGTTTTGATTTGCATCTCTCCAATGGCTAACGATTTTGAGCATTTTTCATCATATGTTTGTTGGCTTCCTGAATGTTTTCTTGATGAAGTGTCTGTTCATGTTCTATGCCCATTTTATAATTGGATTTATTTGTCTTCTTGTTGGGGCATTGAAGTGTTCTATAAATTTTACAGTACTCCTTTGTCTGATATGTCATTGCCAAACATTTATTCCCTGTCTGTGGGTTCTCCTTTTACTCTTTTGGTGAAATCCTTTGCTGCACATAAGTGTCTACTTTATAGAAGGACTCAATAATCTATTTTGTGTTATGTTTGTGAGTTCTCAGGTATATTTGATAGCAAATTTGTGCCATTTATCAAAGTCACTACGCTTTTTTCTATTTTTTCATTGATGATTTTTATAGTTCAAGGCTTTACATGTAGGCCTTTAATACACATTGAGTTCATTTTTGTATATGGTGTGAGATATGAGTCTTGTTTCATTTTTCTGCAAGTGCATTTCCAATGTTTCCATCTCCATTTGTTGAAGAGACTCTATCTTCCCCATTATTTCATTTTGATTCTTTGTCTAACATCAACTAGCCATTGTTGTTGTTGTTAGGTGCCATCGAGTCAGTACCAACTTATAGTGACCTTATGTACAGCAGAACGAAACACTGCCCAATCCTGGGCCAACCTCACTACTGTTGCCACATTTGAGTCCATCGATGCTACCACTTAGCCAATCCATCTCGTTGGTGGTCTTCCTCTTTTTCTCTGACCCTCCACTTTACCAAACATGATATCCTACTCCAGTTACTGGTCCCTCCTGACAATATGTCCAAAGTATGAGAGACCAAGTTTGGTCATCCTGGCTTCCAAGGAGCACTCTGGCTGTACTTCTTCCAAAACGGATCTATTTGTTCTTTTGGCAGCCCATGGCAGTTTCAATATTCTCCTCCAACACCATAATTCAAAAGCATGAATTCTTCTACAGTTTTCCTTATTTACTGTCCAGCTTTCACATGCATGTGAGGTTATTGAAAATACCCTGGCTTTTGAGGTTATTGAAACTAGCCATATGTGGATGGATTTACTGCTGGATTCTCAATTCTGTTTCATTGATATGTGTGTCCTTCATTGTACCAGTTGCAGGCTGTTTTGACAGTTGTGGTTGTGTAGTGGTTCTGAAATAGGGAAGTGAGAGTTCACCTACTTTGTTCTTCTTTTGTAAGTAATGCTTTTGCTTATCTAGGGTCTTTGTCCTTTCCATAATAAGTTAATGGTTAGTGTTTCCATTTCTTTAAAGACTGATGTTGGAACCTCGCTCTTTAAAAAAATGGATTGCAATTGTACTATATCTATATATGCTTTGGGTACTGTTGATAGTCTTTCTGTCCATGAACATGGTATATTCCTCCATTTCTGCAGGTCTCTTGGTTTCTTGCAGTAGTGGTTTGTAGTTTTCCTTTTCTTTCTTTCTTTCTTTTTTTTTTTTTTTAAAGAAAAATAGAGTTTATTTCTGGTTTATAGAAATTTCCAGAGCACTTCTATGCTTGTTTTGCCCATCTATTTATTTGTTGAAAGTCCCAGGCTGTTATGGTTAGCCCATAAACTTCTCTTTTTCTGTGCTCTAAAGCTAGCCTTCAGAAGGCTGATTTCAAAGCTGTGTATAGGTCAATAAAAAAATTAAGCAGAAATGTATTCATTGAATTCTTAAGGCTCATCCCTAAAAATATTGATATGGGATGAAGAATGAGGGAAAAGGTTGGAGAAGAAAAAGACAAAGACCTACTTGCCAAAGCTCACTACCTAGCCAAGGTCTTAGAATGCCTGTGGGAATCCATGGCTGGAGGCTGCGTGTCAGAAAAGCTCCAAGTTCTAGGGATGGCTTACCATGATGACAGGTATGTGTCACTTAAATTCCACAATATGTTCTGTGAAATAGGCTGTTATGTAATTTGGACACTTTGAGAACACTTAATGGAAGCCTGCTTCTGGTCATCCTTGTCACCACTACTGCCACTGTTTGTAGTGAAGGCTGGGAGCAGCTGGAGCAAGGCAAGAGGAAACAAGTGGGAAAGGGACAGATTATACCCATCTCTGTCTGCTATCCTGGCTGCCTGAGCATCAAGAGCAACCCAGACTCCACAGCTGCTACCACCTACCTGCTTCCTGCCTACCCTCCAAACAACGCCAGGGACCTCATACACATAGCCATATCTTGGCCTGTATCCCACGTGTGGTCCAGTCTTGTAAGAGTCTGGATTGGGGTCTTTTGTGGGGAAATAATAAACTAAAAGAGAGTTGCTTTCCCTTTAAAAACAAAACAAAAACTTTATGGGACCATGGATGTATATGCATTCAGATGCTGCCCTAATGGAGTTTAAGTAATGTATACCTATACTTTCATTTATATCTTTGATTCTTCTCTCTTTTATTTATATGTTCATCTTACCGTTGCAGACTGAACCAGCCCCCTAGTACTAGTATTGATTCTCTTGGTCCTCTCACTTCATAAATCCACCTGTCTAGTCAACCAGAGTCCAGTTGTTCCTCCATCCACACTCATACACACTCATCTGTCTCTCTTCCACTGATTGCACCCAGTAGGCACTGTGATGATCAATCTGGTCTCAGGTAACAACTTAAGGTCCAGAGGGGTACAGTGGACCAAGTCCTACCACCATCATAACCAAGAACCCTAGGGTTTTTCTTCCTGTGGAGGAAATTGGGCAGTGGAATAAGAGAGAGGATGGGATAGAGTAACCACTCAAGAGGTCCACAACCCTGCAAAAGAAAAAAAAAAAAAACCCTTACCACAAGTCTCAAAACAACTAGCAAACAAGGGTTCAAATCATTTCTAACCCATTCATTGCTTTCTCCGAACAGTGGTCCAGGCATCCTCTTAAATATCCTATTTCTATATCCTCTTCCTAAATAGGCTGGGAGTCTGAGCCAGAGTATTCAGGCTGAGGGCAGAGCCCATCATTAGTAGCTGTGACCTCCACCTTGTCTGCTGTTTGCATCATCCTCATCCTCATCCTCATCAATCTTTCTGGTTGTCGTAAGGGCAGTGGCTATGACACTGCAGTTTCTTTGGGTGATGTGGGAGGCCATCTCCCTCAGAGCTGCACCATCACCCCTCCTGATAACATGCTAAAAATATTTAAGACAAAAACTTATCATCTTCACTACTAAGGAGCATTCCAACCGTACTTCTTACAATATTTATCTATTTTCTTTCTAGTTCATAGTATATTTAATATTCTTCTTTAAAATCATAATTCAAATGTATAAATTCTTCTCCAGTCTTCCTTATTCATTGCCTGTCTTCCACATATATATGAAGTGATTGAAAATATCATGGTTTGGGCCAAGTACACCTTACTCCTCAAAGTGAAATCTTTATTTTTTAAAGAGGACTTTTGCAGTAGATTTTCCCAAGGCAATACAACTTTTGACTGCTGCTTCCATGAGCATGGATTGTAGATTCAAGCAAAGTACAATCTTTGACAACTCAACCTTTTCTCTGTTTATTATGGTGTTTTTTATTGGTCTAGTTATGAGGATTTTTGTTTTCTTTATGTAGAGGTGTAACACATATCTTTAATCATTAACAGTAAGTGCTTCAAGTCTTTTTCACTTTCAGCAAGCAAGATTGTTACCTGCATATTGCAAATTGTTAATTTGTCTTCCTTCAATCCTGATATTGAGTTCTTCTCTGACATCAGATGGATCTTGGTTGAAAGCATAGGATATCAAAAAGATGTGTGTTGTTGCTGTTAAATGCCCTGGAGTGAGTTCCAACTCATAGAGATCTTGTATAGCTTTCCAAGCCTTTAAATCTTTGCTGGAACAGAATGCCTAATCTTTCTCCCTCAGAGCAGCTGATGGGCTTGAATCATCAATCTTTTAGTTCATAATACAATGCTTATTCTACGGAGCCACTGAACTCCCTGAAAGATGTTTACCTGTTTTTTATTAACTATATAAAGGCATTATACTATGTGGATCATGACAAACTATGGATAACATTTCAAAGAATGGGAATTCCATTACTCATGTTTATGTGGAACCTGTAAATAGACCAAAATGTAGTCAGTCATTCAAACAGAACAAGGGGATACTGAATGGTTTAAAATCAAGAAAGCTGTGCATCAGGGTTACATACTTTCATGGTTACTCATTGTTGCTGGTGTTGTTAAGTGTCATTGAGCCAGTTCCAACTCAGCAACCTTGAATAGGGTTTTGAAGAAGTGACTGGTGAATTTGAACTGCCAAACTTACAGTTCAAATCAACCTTGCAGTCTAGTGCAGTATCCCACAGTGCCAACAAAACTTAAATAAGATATGATTTTACCCCTATTAAAATAGCACTGATTAAAAATTAATAAGTAAAAGCTAGCAGCAAATGCTGGAAAGAATATGGGGAATTTGGAACCCTTCTCCATTGCTGGAGGGACTATGAAATGGTACAACCACTGAGGAAAATGGTATGGTACTTTCTCAAAAACAAAACAACAACAACAACAACAACAAAACACCTAGGAATAGGAGTATGGTGTGATCCAGGAGCTCTGGTAGTGCTTACTAGTCGGGCTGCTGATCTGAAGGTTAGCAGTTTGAAACTACCAGTTGTTCTGTAGGAGAAAGATGAGATTTTCTGCTCCCGCAGATTTACAGCCTTGGAACCCTATGCAGGGTCACTATAAGTCAGAACTGACTTCATTGCACACCATCACCACCACCATGATCCAGCAATCACACTTTTATATATATATATATATATATATATATATATATATATAATGCAAATAAAACAAACAGACATATGCATATCTATGTTTATTACTGCTTTACTCAAATGAAAGGAAATAAGCGAATTATCTATCTGCTGATGAATGGATAAGCAAATCGTGATATGTACATATAATGGGATAATATGCAATCGTAAAGTACAATGATGAGTCCATAAAGCTTATTAAACATATATAGATCTGGAGGACATAATGCTAAATTAAATAAATCAATCCTGTAAGGACAAAATCATAGGATCCCAACAATAGTAGATAAATATAGAAAGGTCAGTGTTCATTGGTGGTTACTAAGAAAGGTAGATACAGTAAAGACTGTTATTTTTGGTAATGGGAAAAGTGGCACTGTATGTGAATGTAGGAAACCAGCACAACCAAAGTAAAAATGAGCTTTTGAGCTAATATGGAAGAAGTACAGGAAAATTGGCATGGGGAAAATACAAATGTATAATCAGGTGAGAAAAAATACACGTATCTATGTTGTTGTTGTTGTTAATTGCCATCGAGTTGATCCTGCTCATACCAATCCTATAAAGGGTTTCCAAGGAGCAGCTGGTGAGCTTGAACTGCCAACCTTGCGGTTCAAACCAACTTTTCAGTCAAACACTTTCACCCACAGTACCACACCAGGACACGATCTATAGGTACACTTAAATACAAATACAAATGTTGGTGCAGGCATGTGTATTTATTAAAGACATAAATAAGAATAATCTTATAAGAATAAGCAAACACCTTCCAGCATTGGTTTTCTGGGTGTGATGACTTAGAATCATATTCTCATAGAACAACTCAGTCAACCTGCATACAGTAGTTCACAAAAATCATGATCTGTATCCTAGTAAAGTGGAGTTTATTAAAAAGCATGGAGAAGAAAGAAACAAGTCCACATGAGTCACAACCTCATCTACCTTAAACCAAAATAACTAGACAGTGCTGGATTACCACCCTTTACCATCCCAACCAGTCATAATAGTTAATCCCAGATAGAATGAGAGAAAAATATGGAGCAGGGGAAAAAAAGCCAGACAAAGGAGCAGTAAAGAACAGAGGACTCCTGGAAACTATTGGTCTGAGACACTCTTTATACCTAGAACTGAGCCTACGCCCTAAGATAACCTTTTATTGAAATAGCAAAGTGACACATGAAATAAAGGTTATTACCCATAAGTGAAATCAAGGGAAAGGTCATGATGGATTGGTACAGTGGCAGCAGCAATGGGCTCAAACATAGCAAACATTGTGAGGTTGGTGCAGGACTGGGCAGTGTTTCATTCTGTTGTGCACAAGGTCGCTATGAGTCAGTACTGATTTGACTGCATCAAAGAAAAACAGCAACAAATTGTAAGTAGGTATCCTACTTTAAAACTATCAGTATGAGACTAAAAGATCAACAATTATTTAAAAGTTAAGATGGAAGATAAGGGGGTAGGGAAACTAGAGTACTGAAAGGGAACAAACAGAACACAATTAAAGAGAATATTAGCACACTGTGATAAATAAAACTATTTCTAAAAAAAAGAAAACAGTGTGCAAATTGTCAAGCAAAACCTGACTGTGCAAACTTTCACCAAATATTATTAATATATATTATTGCTAATATATAATAGTACTAATAGATCTATTAGTACTACTATATATTTGTAAATAGTCATATAAAAGCAGATAAGACAAAACATGTGACAATGGTTGATCTGAGAGCCTTCTTTATTTACACTCCCTTTCAGAATAGAGCACTAATGACTTAATGGGTTAGTCATATGGTCAGCAGTTCAAATCCACCAGCTTGTCAATAAGAGAAAGATGAGACTTTCTGCTTCAATAGAGACCATGATTCACAACCAACTTGATGACACACAACAACAGGACAGAAAAAAGTAGAAAAGTAAAACATGCAGATTTTGTGTGGATGTCTCAATACCTTATGTAGTTTTGTTTTCATTGAGATTCCTGTCTCCCAAAGACACATGCCGTCAAGTTGGTTCTAACTCATAGCGACCCTATGCACAACAGAGCGAAACACTGCCCAATCCTGTGCTATCTCCAAAATTGTTGTTACACATAAGCCCACTAATGATATCTTATTGCTCTTTTCTGGATTTCCTCTGTATGGAATTTGACTGCTGAAAGATACTTGCAGTATCTGGAAATCAGCAATCTGATACTACTGCCAACATCCATTTCAATCGGGAGTATACTGTTTAGAGTCTAGCCCCATTATCCACACTTTTCCTTCTCAGGACAATTACACACTTATTCTTATCTACTAAGAAAACTTGCATTTCAAAATATAAAGGATTTGTGAGGAACTCTTCAAATACAGCTATTAAAATACAAAGTGAAAATGCAAAATAAAACTTTGTAGCAGATGAAAGTAAAGGGTTAAATTTTTAAAAATCTGTGATGTCTTTATATTTGTGTGTGTTGTGATTGTGCTCAGAACTCAGGAAGCAGACACTGCCATTATGAAATAATTAGATGGGCCACTTGTCATGGAGGGCGAGAACTGAGTGTGAATTCTGAATCTGTTACTCCATGATTCTAAGTCTTGTGTCAACAACTGTCCCCACTGCTTTAAAGAAGGGGCACAGAGCTGGTTGTGTCGAGATTAATCTGTTGTTCCGTACTTTTCTTTGTAGCATGACAAGAATAAAATTGCAAGAAGCTCTGTGTTTTACTTTTTTTTAACCTCTGCATAGTCTTACCATCCCCTTCGATTTGCAATTTCCTTAGAGCTTAGGGATATGAACCATTTAACAATAGTTATGAGAAAACATCTGGTCAATTTATTCTGTGAGGGGGGAAAAGTCAAATCCTCCCAGGTGGTTGCATATTATCTTATAAGAAAAAAATGAGCACTTAATTGTCCATAAGTCAGCCGTTCAAACTCACCAGCTACCCCTTGGAAATACTATACAGGGTCACTATGAGTCAGAACAGACTCTACAGCACTTAACAACAACAGCAAATTTTCTATAAAGAGCTAAGGATTGCATATGAGAATTAAAAGACCAAGCATGAACCGATCCTTCTAAATAAGAAAATCACTATGATGTAGTATGAAAAGTATAAAACACAATCGTTATGAAGTGATATTCTGTTACTTTCCATAAAAGGTAAAGCTCCTACAAGTAGAAATGACCTGAACAAAGCCACAAAATAAAGGTCATCTAAAAAACAATAGCACGAGCTACTACTTATTATCAATAGCTTTACTAACTATGTCATCTTAAAAAAAAAAAAATGTTGTTGGAACCTCTCCCTAGAACAATAGGAACCAAGGAGAATCAAAGTTGATGTTTGCCACCAGGTGGCAGTGATACATCAGTGACAATATCAGAACAAGGAGGGCATATTTTGTCTTGAATCTCTTCCTTTTCATCTAGATTACTCTTCCACATTTATTACTATGGCTAGGGAGACCATAAGCTTCATGTATAATTTCACTCATTTATAACTTTCCCTCCTAAGAGGAAAACTGACCCCTAGTTAACAAAGTTTGACATCTATAAGGCTACTTTGTGTTTTTCTTTTAGAACATTTTATTGTGAATTAGCTGAAGATTTATAGAGTTCATCATCAGTTTTACATTCAACAATTCATGCACATTTCGTGTCATCTCACTGATTGCAATCCTCTCAATGTAATATTACTTATCCCACTTCCTATCTGTTTCTTGTTTCCATTCCTCTTTCTTCCCTAACCCTTATGTGATACTTAAGGTTTTATGTAAATTTTACTGGACCAAGATTCTCAGTGGTTTAACAGTTGAAATGCAGTTATCCCTCATGATGTAATATAATCCATACTATGATAAGATAACGTATGTGCAGCCAATCAATTGAAAGGACATTTACTAGGGGTGTGGTCTGCTTCCAATATATTGGACTATCAGGCAAAGCTTGCTTGCTCTCTGCTGAGTCTAGATCTTGCATCTGGCCACATTGTTGGAGGTTCAAACTCACCAGCTGCTCCTTGGAAACCCTATACAGGGTCTCTATGAGTAGGAATGGAATCAATAGCATAAAACAACAACAACAATATTATGTTGTGTTGTCAAATTAATTCCAACTCATAGCAACCCTGTATAGCATTTGCAAGGAGTAATTGATGGGTATGGGCTGACAATTTTGAGGTTAGCAATACAGTGCTTATCTTACAGCACCACCCCAGGACTCTTTCTATATATGTGTATATATTTCACTGATTTGCTTCTCTAGAGAACCCAGATAAAGACACCTTCTGAACTTTGCCATTGGGTAAATATTGCCATTTTAATTTCCAATGGTTGATTATTTTAAGGCATATATACCATCCATTATAGTCCCCTTTGAAAATGGAGCCAGGAAGAGAGTTCAGTGCCAGGCCTGAAAGATGACTAAGGTACATAGTCTTGAGGGTTCCACCAGTCTCTATGCAACCATAAGCCTGATCTTTTTTATGGCTTTGGATTTTTGTCTCACGTTTTTTTCCCACTCTTACAGGAACCTTCTAAGATTACATCTTTCAGAGCAGTTTGTAGTGGTAGCTGGGCACGATCTAATTTTCTGGTCTCAGGGTAGCGGAGACTCACTTCATATATCCAAATAGTCCATTGTACTAATTGTTTCCGTGTGCCTTCAATTTTTATTGCACTTCTTTCCTTTTGACAGGAAGAAATCAATAGTTACACCTTAAATAGCTACTCACAAGCTTTGAAGACCCCAATTGCTACTCACTGAAGTCAGATGTAGAACATTGTTTTTGTGGACTATGTTATACCAGTTGACTTTGGTGTCCCAAGACTATGGTCATGAGCCTTCAGGTCCAACAGTTTATTCTCTGTAAGACTCTTTTTCCACCACACATCAGTCAGGTTGTTGTTCTGTGGTGAGTGGCATGTTTATATGCTGCTGAAAGTAATGCCATCAGTAAATACCAGCAGGATCATCCAGGATGGACAGGTTTGAAATGAACTTCCACACTAGGACAGAGTAGGAAAAACAAGAAGTGGACTACTTCTGAATGTTTAACCACTGAACACCTTATGAATAACAGAAGAACACTGTCAGATAAAGTGCTGGAAGATGAAACCCTCAGGTTGGAAGACACTCAAAGCACAATGGAGATGAGCTATGTGCTCAAAACAGAGTTGACCAGGAAGACACAAATGGAGCAAAGTTCTTTGGATATTCATTTGCTGATGGGACATAGTCAAAACAAGGAGAAACAAATGCAAATATCCATTAGTAAATGGAACATAAAATGTATACAGTATGAATGTAGGAAAATTGTAAGTTGTCAAAATGAAATGGAATGCATAAAGGTCAATATCCTAGGTGTTAATGAGGTGAAATGGACCAATTTGCATCTGGCCATTTTGTGTCTGACAGTCATGTGGTTTAATATCCCAGTATTGACAAATTCATGAGGAATGGTGTCATACCCATTGTTAAAAGAATATTTCAAGATACATCTTGAAGTATAATGCTGTCTGTGATAGGATAATATCCATACACCTAGAATGTTGTT
>NW_006408631.1:7833472-7843515 GCF_000296735.1 Chrysochloris asiatica
CTATGGGTCAGAACCAACTCAATGGCACTTAACAACAAGGTCTAATGCGTCAGACTGCACAGTCATTTGAACTGCAAGGTAGTAGAAGCAGGGGGTGGGGAAGCAAGTGAGCAAAAATCTTTGTAATATTGTCTTCTCTTAATAGATATTTCTGCCAAGTCACCTTTTGGGAGGTAGGACTTTAAGAATTATTTCTTCTTGTTCCCTCATTTTGTTTCTTCAGCTGGGAGTATATGGAGTTCATATCAAAGAGTATTTCTTTGCTGAGGTGTTATTGCTGAAATCAACTTCAAATAAAATTACCTCAATTAAAGCAACTGTGTCTCTAAAGGGAATCAAGAATAGAATTTTAAAAATTAGAACTGAAGATTAACTTACAAATGACTTCACCAAACATCTAAAACCATTTTAGGGGAAGAATCCTTGCATATGTTCTCCAGAGTCTATAGATTCAAAAGGGAGGGCTTCAGTGAGGATTTACTAAATATAGTGTCTACTATTGGGACAGAGAAAATTATACAACTATGTCACATATTGAATCGTATAACAAAAATATATGTACGTGTCAACTTGGCTGGGCCCAGATTCTCAGTGATTTGGCAGTTTGATCATCTCTGACATGATCTGATGTGCAAACCAATAAACTGTAAGAGGATGATTAGAATGCAACCCCCCAATCTCATCACAGCCCTGATCAGGTGTAAAGGATGCTTTTTACCAGTGTAGCCTGCTTTACCTCCTATCTTACAAGAGATAAAAGGAGAATCTACAAGTACCAAGGAGAAAGAAGAGCTGGAAACAGAGTATGTCCTTAGAACCCAGGTTCACACAGTCGGAAGCTTTTGCAGTCAATAAATGACAAGTAAGCATCTTTCTGGTATTCTCTACTTTCAGCCAAGATCCATCTGACATCAGCAATGGTATCTCTCATTGCACATCTGCTTCTCAACTCAGCTTAAATTGCTGGTAGCTCCTTGTCGATGTACTGTTGTACTGGTGCATCATTTTTAATTATCTTCAGCAAAAATCCACTTGCATATGATATTAAGGATATTGTTTGATGATTTCCACGTGTTGTACATCACCTTTCTTTGAAATGGGCATAAATATGAATTCTTTTATCAGTTGGCTAGGTAGCTGTCTTTCAAATTTCTTGGCATAAGTAAGTTTGTGCCTCTAGCACTGCATGCGTTTGTTAAAACCTTTCAATTGATATTCCATCAATTTCTGTAGTCTTGTTTTTCACCAATGCCTTCAGTGCAGCTTGGATTTCTTCCTTCAGTACTTAAAATGATTAAGAAACAACAAATTATTTTTAGTACAGTAACTATGTACTCCTTTGATCTGCTTTTGATGCTTTTGATAAAATCAATCAATATTTTATCCATTTGTTGTTGTTGTTAAGTGTTATCAGTTCCAACTCATAGTAACTGTGTATATGATTTCAAAGAAGTAGCTGGTGGGTTTGAACTGCCAGTACTTATCCTACAGTGCACACCACGTCTTCATTTTGCCCATTTGTTTTTGTTGTTAGGTGTCATCTAGTCGGTACCGACTCATAGAGACCTAATGCACAGCAGAACGAAACACTGCCCGATCCTAGGCCAGCCTCACTATTGTTGCCACTCTTGAGTCCATCGATAGAATCCTTTAATATTTCAAGTGAAGGCTTCAATTTTTTTCATGTCTTTCACACTATGAGTTGGAACCAACTCCACAGCACATAACAACAACAAGAAGATAAATTATTTTCAGAAATTCGTTTTCTTTTTGAGTTCTTGCTCTTTATTTATGTGAGATATTTGCCATAGGTCCATATTGCGTTATTGTTGCTGTTGTTTTTGTTTTAATAAGTAATGACGGACTCTACAATATGCAAAGGAGCTCTGATAACATAGCAGGGTGAGTTGGACTGCTAACCGCAAGGTCAGCAATTTGAATCTACCAATCGATCCTCAGAAGAAAGGTGTGTCTTTCACTCCGGTTAAGACTTACAGCCTCAGAAACCCTATATAGGGTTGTTAAGAGTTGAAACTGACCCCACTGGCACACCATCACCACCACCTACAATGTACAAACGCATCTGCAGACCTAGTATTTGTCAGCAAATACAATGTGTGTGCTGAAGTTAACTCTCTACTTGCATTCTGTTCTAAATTCCTTCTCAGGTATGCACCTGATTTTGCTGACATGTATAGTTCTTCATTTGATCTCTATGTTCTTGGAGAGTTACATCTAGTTCAGTTATGCTAAACTGATGTGTCATCTACTTCAGTATTACTGATGGTTCTCTAACATATGCAGTGATTCTTTCATTCACCAAAAACATCTATTAGTAGTCACATACCACTCTGCATCTGAAACAAAAGGTAACAGAAAATTAAGCAAAATCCTTCTCCTGCAGAGCTTAAATTCTAATGGTGAGAAATGAAAAATAAAGTCATTTCAAGAGAACAATTCAGCAAAATAAGGAATAACTTAGCTTCCTACATGGGTGGTTTATGAAAAACATACTGAAAAGTGCCAAAGCGTGTAGCTGTGAAGGATATGAATGAACCATACAGTTATGTTTAGGAAAGCATTCAGCCCAAGCTATGGCAAGTGCAAAGAGTTTGGTGTGTTTAATAATTTCAAGGAGACCAATGAAGTTGGGACAGAATTAAGGAAAGAGAAGTGAGAGACCATATAGGAGAGATGAGAGGTAATGAAAACAGAGCAGGTTGATGTAGTCCTAATGAGTTTATTATTAATATTATTATTATTATTATTACATTTGTTTTGATTTACCATTAGAGCTAGACCTACTGCTACTCTCAAGACGTCATTATAGAAAAAAAATTCTTACTTCTATGAATGCATATGCCAGGGTCTGTCTGTAGACCAACTCTCCCCTAATACCTCCCATCATCATCATCAAATCCTGGCTACTTGTTTTTGAGAAGTTCAGTCTCCAAGAATTAGTAATTAAAGGAATACATGAACAAATGAAATGGAGTCCTGAAATTGGAGTGAAAGCAAGATTATAATGTATTAATATAATGGCATCATCAATGCAGCACAAGCTGGTTGCCCAGTTTCCATGTTGTTATAGTCATTGCGTTTATGAATGGGGGCAAGTATGGAGAAATTATTCTTTTCAACCTTTTCTTCTGATTAACCTAATACTCTTGATTTTTTTTATCAAATGTCATTAATATCGCCAAAAGTACATTTCAGTATAGTCATTGGACATTGTTGGTAATAAACAGTTTATTTATACTACAATTTGCAATCAGCTGACTGTCCATGCATATGCATGTATGTGTGTATGTGTGTACTAGGATATAATTAAAAACAAAAGTAAGTCCTAAATTTTAAACTAGTAGATTTCAAAAGTTCAGAAAATAAAACAGGTGTAATTACATAACTTGAGAGTGGAAATTTTGGTAATTTAAGAAAATTGAAATACAAACAAAAATTAAAGATTTGCTGACATAAGCTCAAATTTTCCTCATTCCAGAGGGAGGAAAAGTTTCATAATGAGTCTGAAATGACTGCAGAAGTAGTTATGTAATAAGTTGAAACACTAAACAAGCATATTAGAAAGAAGAAGGAAGAGAGTTTTACTTAGGATAAATACATCAGATGACAACAGACTTGTAAAATAGAAAAAGTGTAGGCTTAAAACCAAACAATAAAAAGGCATGTATACTACCTAAAAGAAACATGACTAGGTATGTTCAGGTAATAAGGAATAGCTTTCTTGGGTGTAAAAATGTGTAATAGGGATGGATGACAGAGAAAAACAAATTGTTAAATCCTTTATTTTTCATCTTTCTGTCAAATAAAATCATTCTTAGACTAGGAATTCAGGAAGAAAGAAAGATTAGGAAAAGGGAATCCCAGGTCAAAATGGATGAAGGCGTATTCCGATATCCCGTCAAGTTGTAATTAATTCAGGTCTCCTGTATCAGAATCATTACATCCCAAGGCTAATCAGATGAAATTACTGAGCAGCTGCCAATAACCACAAAACAGATCTATGATAACAACAGCAACAACAAAATCTTACACCAGTTTTCAAAAAGGTGTAAGTCACAAAACATTCCTGGTGACTAATGATTACAACTCACACCAAAGTTTTATACTGAACTATTTAATTAGCATAGGAAGGCACAATCAATAGAACTAGGATTGATTTAGTAAGAACAAACTATTCCAAACTATGCTCTTCATATCCTGTAAGTTATTAGAATAGTATTTTAGCAACAGGAGGGAATAACTTCTTGCCCAAACTGGGTTAGAAGAATCATGTCATCATAAAATATAAGGGATTAATTTGTTAAACATATCACCTATTTGTATATGTCCATTCCACCACCAGTCTGTTAGTTTGTCATACTGCGATGGCTCATGTGTTCCTGTGATGCGGGAAGATATGCCATCAGTATTTAAATAAAAACATAGTCACCCATAGTGGTGAGGTTTCAGCAAAGTTTCCAGGTTAAGGCAGACTAGGAAGAAAGAGACTACTTTTGAATGGCAAGCCACTGAAAACTATGAATAGCAACAGAAAATTTTAAGACACAGTATCAGAAGATGAAAACTTTATGAATAACAGCAGACAATCATGCAGTATAGTCCCAGAAGATGATTTCCTCAGATAGGAAGACACTCAAAATACGACTCAGAAGAAATGCCTCCTCAAAGTAGAGTTGACCTTAATGATGTGAATGGAGCAAAACTCTTGGGACCTTCATTTGCTGATGGGGCACAGCTTAAAATGAGAAGAAACAGTTGCAAACATCCATTAATATCAAAACTTGGAATGTAAGAAGTATGAATCTACAACAATTGGAAGTCATAAAAAATGAAATGAAACATATAAAGTTTGATATCCTAGGCATTAGTGAACTGAAGTGGACAGATTTGATCATTTTGAATCAGAAAATAATATAATTTACTATACTAAGAATGACAAACGAAAAGAGGAATGGCAGTGAATTCGTCAAAAAGGGCATTTCAAGATCTATATTAAAGTATAACTCTACTTTTTATAATATTATATCCATATGCCCACATGAAGACCAGTTAACACCATTATTATTCAAATGTACAAGCTGACCACTAGAGTCTGTTAAGGTGAAATTGAATAATTCTACCAGGTTCTTCAGTCTGAAACTGATAAAGCATGCAGTCAAGATGCATTGATAATTATTGGTAATTGGAAAGCAAAAGTTGGAAAAAAAGAGGAAGAGTTAATATTTGGAAAATATGGTCTTTATGATAGAAACAAAGCTGAGATGACATGATATAATTTTCTAAGACTAAAAATTCTTCAGTACAAATACCATTTTTCAACAACATAAAAGGTAACTATATACCTGGACCTCACCAGAAGGAAGACATAGAAATCACATTGACTACACCTGTGGGAAGAGATGATGGAGAAGATCAATATCATCAGTCCAAACGAAGCTAGGGATCAACTGTGGAACAGACCATCAATTGTTCATATTCAATTTCAGGCTGAACCTGAAGAAAAATGAAAAAAGTCCACAATACCCAACATAGTACTTGTCTCAGGTTCTTTAGAGATCATCTCAGTTACAAAACTGAGACATTAAACACTAATGAGAGAAACCCAGCATTGTAGGATGACATCAAATACACAGTACATATCTTGTCATTAAAAAGATAAAAAAGAAAGAAAAGCCCAAAATGAATATCAGAAGAGACTCTTAAACTGGCTGTACAGTGTACAAAAGATAAAGCAAATGGAAGAAATGAGATGAACAAAAATATCAGACCAGCTCAAGAAGATAAAACAAAATATTATAATGAAATGTGCAAACACCTGGCATTAGAAAATCAAAAGGGAAGAACATGCTCAGCATGTCTCAGTCTGAAAGAACTGAAGAACGCAAGTTTCAACTTGAAATACTGAAATATTCTATACACAAAATACTGAATGATAAGGAAGACTCAAAACAAGATGGAAGAAATGCACAATCACTACACCCAAAATAATTTGGTGCATTTCAGCCATTTCAACAGGAAGCATATGAACAAGAACCAATTGTTCTGAAGGAAGAAATCCAAGCTTCGCTGAAAGTACTGACAAAAACAAGGGTCCAGGAATTGATAGAATACTGATAGAAATGTTTCATCAAGCTGATGCAGCACTGGAGGGACTCATTCATCTATGTCAAGAAATTTGGAAAACAACTACCTGGTCAAATGATTGGAAGAGATACATATGTGTGCCCACTGCAAAGAAAAATATTCAAACAAGATGCAGAAATCATCAAACAATATCACTAATATCACATGCAAGTAAAATTTGATGAAGATAATTTAAAACTGGTGCAGCAGTACATAAACAGAGAGCTTCTAGAAATTCAAGGCAGATAGAATTATTGGTAACATCAGATGAATCTTGACTGAAAGTAGAGAATACCAGAAAGATGTTTAATTGTGCTTTACTGACTTTGCAAAGACTTTTGACTGTCTAGATCACAACAAACTATGAATAACACTGGAAAGAATGGCTATTTCAGAATGTAGTTGTGCTTATGAGGAACCTGTTCATACAAAAGAAGTAGTTGTTTTAAAATCAGGAAAGATATATGCCAAAGTTGTATACTTTCACCATACTTATTTGATCTGTATGCAGAACAAATAATCTGAGAAGCTGGGTTATATGGAAAAAAAGCACGGCATCAGGTGTGGAGGAAGACTCATTAACAACCTATGTTATACAGATGATGCAACCTTGCTTGCTGAAAGTGAAGAGGACTTAAAATACTTAATGTTGGAGATCAAAGACCACAGCCTTCCATATGAATTGCACCTCAATGTAATGAAACCCCAAACCCTCACCACTGGACCCATAAACAGCATCCATATAAATGGAGAAAAGATTGAAGCTGTCAAAGACTTCATTTTGCTTGAATCAACCATCAACACTCATGGAAGCAGCAGTCGAGAAATAAAACGACATAATGCATTAGCTAAACCCGCTACACAAGATATCTTTAAAGTGTTAAAGAGCAAAGATGTCAGTTTGAGGACCAAGGTGTCCCTGACCCAAGCCATGGTATTTTCAATAACCTCACAGGCATGTGAAAGTTGGTCAGTGAATAAGGAAGTTCATATAAGAATTGAGGCTTTTGAGTTATGGTGTTGGAGGAGAATATTCAAAGTACCACAGACTGCCTAAAGAACAAACAGATCTATGTTGGAAAAAGTACATCCAGCGTGCTTCTTGGAAGCCAATATGGTCAAACTTCATCTCTCATACTTTGGACATATTATCAGAAGGGACCAGTCATTGATATCATTGGAGAAGGATATCATCTTTGATAAAGTGAAGGGTCAGAGAAAAAGAGGAAGACCCTAAATGAGATGGGTTGGCACAGTGGCAACAGCGATGGACTTAAGCTTAACAATGATTGTGCAGTTGGCCCAGAACCAAGCAGTATTTCGTTCGGTTGTGCATAGGGTCACTATGAGTCGGTAGTGACTCGATGGCACCTAACAACAACAATATGGACTGCCAGAAGAACAAGCAAATCTGTGTTGGAAGAAGTGCAACCAGAAATGAGGATGACAGGACTTTGTCTCTCTTACTTTTTGGATAAGGTGTCAGGAGGGATCAGTCTCCTGTGAAGGGTGATGCTTGGAAGGTCAGCAAATAAAAAAGACCTCCAATGAGATGAAATGACAACAATAAGCTTCATTATAACAATTGTGAGGATGGTGCAGGACACAGCAGTGTATCAATCTGTTGTGCACATGGTTGCTATGACTAAGAACTGACTATGAACAACATGAACATTAGTTGTTGTTGTTAGGTGCCTTCGAGTTGGTACTGACCCATAGCAACCTTATGCACAGCAGAACAAAACATGCCGCATCCTGGGCCAACCTCATTACTGTTGCCACACTTGAGTCCATCGATGCTGCCACTTGGCCAATCCATCTCATTGGGGTTCTTCCTCTTTTTCTCTGACCCTCCACCTTACCAAACATGATATCCTTCTCCAGTGACTGGTCCCTCCTGACAATATGCCTGAAGTATGAGAGACGAAGTTGAACATAAACATATGTCTTATTAAACTAAAATGTATATATGGATAGAGATGTAGATGTAGCTATGTAAGTAGTCCCTGATTTACAACAAATTTCACTCACAACTATCCAATGTGGGGTGGGTGGTATATTTCTGTTTTTGTTTTTGTTTTGTTTGGGGGTTTTTTTTGGGGGGAGGCTGTTTGTACATCCTGAGACTAGCAATATGTATTACTTACAATGCTGCAGTGCATAATTTGCAGGTGTTATTCTCAGATGTTTACTTCTTGGTGTTCAAATTTATGATTTACTGTTACAAACACTGTCATATAAATAAGGTTTTCCAAGCTAAATCAGAGGCTTCAGTTCCTTAAAAACATGGCTTCAAATACTGATATTCTTAAGTTCTGTTGAGTCAGTTCTGGAACATAGCAACCCTGTATAGGGTTTCCAAAGAGTTGTTGGTGGGTTTGAACTACCAACCTTCACATTTAGCAGTGCAGTGTTTATCCTACAGCACCATGTCAGAACTCCAAATACTGACCGCTTTTTTAAAGTCAAGAAGCAGATTGAAGCAGCAGTGAGATGGTACTGGGAAATATGAAGGTAAGTAAAAAAGTGTTGCTACTAAACATTGAAATCTTTTTTAGATAAACACAACAAAATATGAACGCATTGTTACTTGACATATCTTCCATCTAAGTTTGTACACTTTCCGTCTCCCTACCTTTCTCAGATAATTCTATGATCCATGGTTTACACCTGTCAAACTAGTGGTTTTGGCATCCTTGATAGGCTCAAATTATGTTCCTTTGAAATATTCTTGGAGTTTTAGCAACAACAAAAAAAGTTTAATTAAGCAAGACCAGAGCTGTAGTGTGGATGGGTAAGGCTTCCCAAAGGTTTCGCAGGACAGCCCTTGTTATCCTCAAAGCATATGCATGTACATTGTCATGAAGGGACATAATTCCTTGGCTAAACTTTCCTGGTCTTCTCCTCACCAATGAAGTTTTAAATTTTCTTAAAACTTAAAAATGCCATAATTGCCTGGTGTCCTTTGAGAAAATCTATTGATTACCTGTCTTGAGTAATCATAACCTTCTGAGTTGACCTCTCTGCCAAAAATTTATCTTTGAGTTCTTCCCAACTGTCCTTAAAATGCTTAATGTATCTAAAAACTTTTGTTTTATATGGGCCAGCATGCCCATAAATATGTTGCAAAGCTTCAATGATTTGGGAGATGTCCACTTGAGTTTTGTTTAAAACTTGATATTAGCACAGACCTAATTTCCACTACCCCACCCCACCCCCATAGCACAAAAAGTATCCTTTTTTGGAAGGCACACAAATGAGACTGAGGCAAGTATATTACTGAGAATTTATCTGCAACCATCACTGATTGCAGAGATATGCTTTGTTTGGAATAAATTTGTGCTTGTATTAAATGGACCCCTAATAGTAACGCTTTGTGCTGTGGTACAGTGATTTATTTGACAGGATACTTCTGGCCATAGTGTTTATAACTCCCATTAAACAACTAGGTGCATTTCCTCTTTTGCTGATAGGTCTCAGTAAGAGAAGGTGGATAAAGATGCTGATAGGATTATAAAATTCATTTATAAGTCATTGATAACAAGGTTCATTGTGATTATAAAAACTTTCAACTCTCAAGTAAGGCATGGTCAATTTTGCCATCTTCTCAGAAGTAGGAGTGGGGAGGGATCTCAGTACCGTCAAAAAGAGTCAAGAGTGGAGTGCTCTTCTTTCTTGGATTCTGACATCCTTGCACATTGAAGCTCCTCAATCCAGAGACAGAGGCTGTGATACTAGAGAAATAGCAGAGGGGAGCAGAGGAGCTGCCACAGCAGAACCAAAAGCTAGAGTATAAAAGAGAGTAGTGAGCTTCCCAACCCGCTGAGCACCTTTGGGCAGGAGTTTCCCTTGTGGAGTGGCGTACCTCCAGACAGTTCATTGGGGAAGCTGGGTTTGCT
>NW_006408631.1:7844570-7848442 GCF_000296735.1 Chrysochloris asiatica
TTTCTTGTCTTCTCAATGACTTTTTGCCTTCTTCATGTATGATGTTCTTGATATCATCCCACTATTCTTTTGGTCTTCAGACTTTAGTGTTTAATGTATCCAATCTGTTCTTCAGATGATCTCTAAATTCAGGTTGGATATATTCAAGGTCATATTTTGGCTCTCATAGGCTTGTTTTCATTTTCTTCAGCTTCAGTTTAAATTTGCATACAAGTAATTGATGGTCTGTTCCACAGTCTGTCCCTGGCCTTGTTTTCACTGTTGATATGGAGCTTTTCCATTGTCTCTTTCCACAGATGTAGTCAATTTGATTTCTATGGATTCCATCTGGTGAGGTCGAAGAAAAATTGGTCTTACAGAATTCTATCATGTGATCTCTAGTATCATTTCTATATCCAAGGTCATATTTTCCAATCACTGATGCTTCCTCTTTGTATTCAAATTTTGCATACCAATCACCTATAAGTATCAATATATCTTGACTGCATGCTTGATCAATTTAAGACTGAAGAAGTTGGTAGAAGGTTTCAACTTCATCATCACTGGCTTTAGTGGTTTGCGTGTAAATTTGAATTATAGTGTGTATCTGGTCTTATTTGTAGGCATATGGGTATTATTCTATCACTTTCAACATTGTCACTCAAGATAGATCTTGAAATGTTGTTTTTGATAATTAATGTCATGCCATTCCCCTTCAATTGGTCATGCCCAGTAAAATAAACTGCAGAATTGCCAGATTCAAAATGGCCAATACCAGTTCCTTTTAGCTCACTAATGTCTAGGATATTAATCTTTATGCATTCTGTTTCATTTTTGACAAGTTTCAATTTTCCTAGGTTCATATTTCAGTTATTAATGGATGTTTGCAGTTGATTCTCCTCATTTTGAATTGTGGCCTATCATCAAATGAAGGTCCTGAAAGCTTTGTTGTCTTCATGATCAACTCTACTTTGAAAAGACAAGTTTCCCCAGTTGCCTTTTGAGTGCCTTCCAACCTCAGGGGCTTATCTTCTGGCATTGTATCTGACAATATTCTGGTGCGAGTCATAAAGTTTTCATCTTCCAGTACTATATCTGACAATGTTATGCTACTATTTATAAGGTTTTCAGTTGCCATACATTTAGAAGTAGTTTGTCTCTCCTTCTTCCTTGTCTGCCTTATTCTGAAAGCTCAGCTGAAACCTGTCCACCAGGGGTGATCCTGCTGGTATTTAAAATACCAGTGGTATATCTGCCAGCATCACAGAAACAGACAAGTCACCATAGTACTACAAACTGACAGATAGTTTACTAATGCCTACGATGTCAACCTTTATGTGTTCTATTTCACTTTTGATGACTTCCAATTTTCATTCTTTATACATTCCACATTTTGAAGATTAATGGACGTTTGCAGTTGTTTCTTCACATTTTGAGTCATGCTACATCAGCAAATGGAGGTCTCCAAAGCTTTACTCCATCCACATCATCAAGCTTTAATACTTTGAGGAGACAGCTCTTCCCTAGTCATATTTTGCAGCCTTTCCAATCTGAGGTGCTTACCTTTTTCCATATAACAAATAATGTTCTACTCCTATTCATTAGGTTTTCTTTGGTCTTTTATTTAAGAAGTA
Source organism: Chrysochloris asiatica (assembly GCF_000296735.1). Taxonomy (NCBI): domain Eukaryota; kingdom Metazoa; phylum Chordata; class Mammalia; order Afrosoricida; family Chrysochloridae; genus Chrysochloris; species Chrysochloris asiatica. Next base: position 7,846,184 of record NW_006408631.1, read on the forward strand.
GATTGTCAAGATCTCTTTCAAATCATTCTTATTCTGTAAATGCCACTAACCTGTTTACCGTGGGTGATTCTGCTGGTATTTGAAATACAAATGGCATATTTTTTCAGCATCACAGAAGAATGCAAGCCATCACAGTACAGCAAAATGACAGAAAAGTGATGAATACTGATAACTCATTTTGTTTAGTTTTCATTATTATTGCCTTATTTTTAAAAGGTAGTAACAACAACAACAAAAAAAATTAAATGAGGTATTTGACTTACATAAAAACCAATTTTTGACAAAATCATACGAAGGTACTCATGTAATAAATAGGGGACTACCAGTATGTGTGTGTGTATGTGTGTGTGTATGATGGGGAAAAGAGAGTGCTTAGCACTACAATCCTGTAATAGCTACTTTCTTGAATTTTATTCTCTTCTTCAATGTTCGAGAAAAAAAATATATTTTTATTTTTCTCTGAGGCAGATTCTCCCAGAATATTTACAATAATACCAAGTACCTCTTCCTATAATTTTTGAAACACGTCCATCTGACTTTTCTACTTGTTTCATTTTTGCAAATTATATAAAATTAAACTGAGTGACCATGAGCTAATTCAGTTAAGATCAACAACGTAAAAAATAATTGCATGAAATCAATAGTGTTCTGTTGTACATAGGGTCATTTTGAGTCTCGACCAGCTCGAAAGCACCTAACAATAGTCTAGTATACACATCCTCTGTAATTCTACTCAGAATTAAAAAAACAAAAAAGGCTGATACATACTTGGGATGAACCTCAAAATATTATGCTAAGTGAAAGAAGTCAGATGCAAAAGACATATTGTATGTCTACATGTTGTATGCTTCCATTTACATGAAACATCCAGAAATGAAAAATCTCTATAGTCAGAAAGCAGATCAGTAGTTGCTTAGGGTCGGGTGGGAGATGTGACTAACAGTGAAAAATAAGGAGGGAACTTTCTGGGTTGATGTAAATCACTTAAAGCTGAATTGTGGTGATGGTTACACAACTCTTTGTTGTTGTTGTTGTTAAGTGCCATCGAGTCAGTTCTGACCCATAGCGACCCTGTACAGGGTTTCCGAGGGTGTAAATCTTTACGGGAGTAGAAAGCCTCATCTTTCTCCCGCGGAGCGGCTGGTAGTTTCGAACTGCTGACCTTAAGGTTCACAGCCCAATTCGTAACCACTACGCTACCAGAGCTCCTTTAATTTAACAAAATTGTTTAACAGTCCAATTACAATGGGTAAATTTTCATATGTGACATACACCTTAATAATAATGCTTAAAAAAAAAAAAAAAGGAATAGGATGTTCTCTGCCCCTGTCATAAAGTGTCACCAAATAGCTTGAAGATTAAAGGGCATTCCTGATGTATTTATCTGGTGGAATACCATGTTGCAGTGAATCATTTAATACATTTCTTCTAACTATGTCTTGTAACTCCCACAAATGACTTTTTCCTGATGGGTGTGGGCAAGATAAGGTGGGGGAAGATATTGATTATGTGATTTATTTGGGAGTGATTACTAACAGTGCTAATTGAAATTTGTCAATTTGCCATCCTGCTGAGTATAAAATGAGCCATCTCAGAAGCAGGAATGGAGAACTCAATACCACTAAAGAAGAAGAGACAGGAGTGGAATGAGTCTTTTGTACCCCAAGACCCTATGCATTGGACCTCCTCAACCCAGGTACAGAAAGCTGTGACCCTGGAGAATTAGCAGAGGAGCTAGAGCACAAGGGAGAGCAGTGGGCTTCCTCCTCTGCAGAGAAAATAAAGCTAAGTGACTTTAGGTGGAAGGTAGTACTATCCAGGCATTTAATTAGGAGAGTTAGGTTCGCATGGAGGAAGAGCCAAGTGCCTTTAGGTTAAAATTTATTGTTGCTGTTGTTAAGAGTCGTTCAGTCATTTTGACTCATAGCGACTCTGTATAGGGTTTTCCCAGGAGCAGCTGGTGAGTTTGAACCTCTGACCTTGCTGTTCAAACCAACCTCATGATCCAGTGCTTATCCTACAGCACCATACCAGGTCTTATGATGGAGTGATTAAAAGCCCTGTGATAAAAAAAAATGTCCTGTGGGCCTATCACAGCAGCCCTAAAAGAGCTTTGTAACATTGCCAGAGCAAGACAAAGGCAAGGCTAAGGGGCCTAGGGTCAAAAAGAGGCCTGTTTATAGGTATGGCCGAGGAGAGGCTGTTCTGACTGGAAAAACTGAGCCCTGAACATTTCTGACCTTGAATTGTTATTAAGTG
>NW_006408631.1:7849357-7868384 GCF_000296735.1 Chrysochloris asiatica
TGTTTCACACAGGAATTGTTAAAATACCTGAAAAGCCCTTGTTCATAGCAACTATAAATCTACATCCTCGAACTCCTGTGTGAAAGAAATAGTCCATACCTTTTTCTCCACGAACCAAATCTACTTCTATTTTCAGCCTGGGTTGATGAAACAATTATCCTCAGTATTAGCATTTCCCTTCTTGCCTAGTCTTTTTCAGTTAGGTCATGGCTCCAAATCACTGGTGGTGGTCCTTGGTCTTGGTCTTCTGGTCCTTGGTCACCAATTTTCCTGTTCTTAGTGTCCCTGTCTCTACACTGCCTCTTCAGTCCAATCATGCCCTGCTGTTTCAGTGCCACCATCAGGCACCAGAATCTCTGCTGAAACTCAGCCTGCCTAGATTTTAGGCTTCAATTTAGTGGCATGGAGGCTACATCTGGCCTGCAGATGTGTTTTATTTGGACTATACTATGTTATCAAACATTTCAGCCAACTTTGTAAAGCTAGGAGAGTTCACCAAAAAATCAAACCTCTGGCTTCTCGTTAAAATCAGAAGATCTCCACGTGGCAACAGCCTGCCCATCTGAGAAGGGATTATTACAGGTCATCCAACCTCAAGTATCTCCCAGTCAGGCAGGGTATCAGTTTTCATTTTTATAACATTTGCATGATCTCACTTTTCTTACAACAAAACAATTTCAATCAAAACTTTTACCTGCCTTGCCCACCACTAGTCCCTGGCCTACCTACCTGTATGACTAAGTGTGCTGTTGTTGTTATGCCGTCGAGTCAGTTCCAACCCATAGCAACCCTGTATAGGGTTTCCAAGGAACGAGTTAGAACTGCTGATCTTGCAGTCGAGTGTTTATCCCATAGCGCCACACCAAGAGTGTAGGATTTAATTTTAGAAAATTAATAAAGCTACACTCAGAATTGGCATGCAAAAACTTGCTTAGTTCACTGCAAGATAATCATGGCAAAGCATGAAAGTAAGACCTCAAAAACATTCATTTAAAACAGTCACTCAGTTCACCATAAAAAGTTTCAAAAAACATTCATATAGGACTGGAGAATCAGAATTAACTACTACAATTACAATATTCTTTCTTTTTTTTAATGTTTTATTGTGAATTATGTGATAGTTTACATGGGAGAACATTAGTCTTACATTCATCCTATAGTCTATCATTTCATTGCTATGGTTACAATCCCCTCCATGCATTATCAACCATCCAAAGGGTATATACTACAAGCATGCACCCCGGTCGTCAGCACACATACAATATTCTTTCAATGGTTAAGTGTTCAGATCTTCAGATTTCAGATTTTTACCTTTACCAAGCATTCTAAGGAAGAAGGCTTAACCAAAGCCCAAACAAAAGTTGCTAGGGTCTGAAGTCAGTAACACAGACAGAATATCAGTTCCATCCCTCTTTGTGAGTGATCAGGAATGTATGGCTTATCTGTGAAGTTTGTGCCCTTGGCTCTACACAAGATCCAGTGCGACATTAAAGAAAAGCATTGATATGTCTTGTCTCCAGGCTTGATGTTGTTGTTGTTAAGTGCCATCGAGTCAGTACCTACTCATAGCAACCCTATGTACAACAGAACGAAAGACTGCCCAGTCCTGGGCCAACCTCACATTTGTTGCCACACTTGAGCCCATTGATGCTGCCATTTTGCCAATCCATCTCACTGGGGTTCTTCCTCTCCAGGCTTAGAGAGGAGCTAATTGATATAACTTCTCTTTAAGGTTAGAGATTAAGTAGGTTGTTTAGATTTTAATTATTTTCTTGTATGCAGCATCAATGTGAAATTAAAGGTTTATTTATGTTCTTTGCATTACTTCACATGTGCCTATGTTTCCATGTCTGAGTTCAGGTATTTTCTAAATAACTTTTAGGTTACTAATAAATTATAGTTAATATTAGTAAGTCTTACAAATGCACACATATTTCTATTTTAAATTTTATATTATGAGTGTTTATACATGTGTATTTTAATGGCATAATACTGACTCATACCAGGTAGGATTTGAGGCCAGCATAGAAAGGTACCGAATACTAAGGACCACCCAACAGACTGGACATCATCTCTGTGCTTCCCTCTTTCCTGCTGCAGATTATTATCTCTTGGAAGTTACCAGAAAAAATCTCTGTTCCTCTATTTCCTTCTTATTTTCTCTTTTCTTTTAAGACTTTAACTAGAAAGCCTGTTGTTGTTGAGCTGTGGCTGAATGAGATAAGCGTTGGACTGTTAACCACAAGGTAGTTGGTTCAAGTGAGAAAGATAACGCTTTCTGCTCCAACAAAGATTTATAAACTTTGGAAACCCTATACAGTAGGTTGTTATTATTATTGTTGTTATAGTTAAGTGCCATTTAGTTGGGTCCAACTCATAGCAACCCTATATAGGGTTTCCTAGGAGCTGCTGGTCAGTTCGAACTGCCGGCCTTGTGATTGAAAACAAACTTGCAGTCCAGTGCTTTTCCTACAGTGCTACACCAGGACTCCTGTATACTGTTGTTGTTGTTGTTAAGTGCCATCAAGTCAGTTCTGACTCATTGCGACCCTGTATAGGGTTCCCAAGGAGCAGCTGGTGAGCTTGAACTGCTGACCTTGCAGTTCAAATGGCTTTGCAATCTGACGCATTAACCCACAGTGCCACACCAGGACTTGTATACTACTATACATTAAATCAAGCTTGCCTTATCACACTTCTGGGTCATGGTAATTGACTTTTCAGTGGAACAGGCAGCAAACCCGACCCTGTGGTTCAAATAGAACTTGCAGTCCAGTGCTTATCCTATGGTACCACACCAGGACTCCCACAGACTGTGTAAAGCCCTCAAAATCATTTGATTTGGCTCTGCCAAAGCAACTGCAGTTGCAACCATCACATTGTTGTTGTTGTTGTTGTTGAGTGCCTTCGAAGGAGTTCTGACTCAGCAATCTGTATAGGGTTTCCAAGGAGCAGCTGGTGAATTTGAACTGCCAACCTTAAGGTCCAGTACATTATTCGACAGCGCCACACCAGGACTCCAGCCATCACATAAGGAGTACTTAATTAAATGTTTGACCGAAGACTATGTGTGTTGATAATTTTGTATGGACCACGAATGATGTTATAAATTTTGGAAAAAAAAAGGTACCCCCCTATACAGGGTTGCTAAGAGTTAAAATTGACTTGACAGCAATTAGTAACAGGGAGTTCATGGCAGTTGATTCAATGATTCCTTTTTGGTGCTTTGGGGCAGACTCAAACCTACAACCTATTATTGGCTTACAGACTAGTACATTAACTTTTTTGCACTGAGTAGCAGATGCTTACTCTTTTAAAAATCAAATCCAGGAAGTAACTTTTTGGGCGGTTGTTGTTGTTAAGTGCCATTGAGTCGATTCCAATTCATAGCGACCCTGTATAGGGTTCCCAAGGTACAGCTGGTGGTTTAAGCCTTCAACCTTGTGGTTAACAGTCCAGTGCTTATCCTACTGAGCCACAATTTTTTGCCCTTCCTTAAATCCTTAGACCTCTCAAGCAGGCTTTTACATCAATTCTTCCTAGTACAGTCATGGCCAATAAAACGAAACCAGAATGGACCCAAATTTGTAAAATATGAGTGGGCTGGATTCATAACTGGAAGAGGTAAAATGACAGGTCAAACCTTGCTAAAAACTTAATCTCCCTCTTAGAAAACAAAGACTGTGTATGTACTGCATAGCAGTCAAATATCTTGATCCTTTGATTCAGAAGCAATGGTGCAGCCTCTAAGATGGTAACCAACTACTTTGAATGTGTGTCCTGGAAATAATCCATCCTCCCCATCAAGCTATTGAGGGAGTCATTACACATCTTCTGAGTCTCCCATTCAGGATTTCAAGCCATGTTCTTTCCCGTTCCAATTATCATTTCACTTCATCCAAGTTTTTGAAAATTCAGGTCTGTCTGTCAGCTACCACTGAACTAATTTGAACTATTTCAAAGCCCTACTCTCAAGCTAATGAGAGTTGATTTCCAAATTCCTGCTTGAATGGAGGGAAAGGAAAGAAGAAATATTATGGGGGGAGGTGGTGGTGGCGGTTGTATGTCATATAGTTGGTTCTGATTCATAGTGACCCTGTATAGGGTTTCTGAGGCTATAAATCTTTAGGGGAGTAGAAAGCCTCCTCTTTCTTCCATGGAGTGACTGATAGATTTGAACTGCTGACCTTTCAGTTAGCACCCCAGCTCCTAATCCACTATGCTACCAGGGTTCCTTATGAGGAGAGGAAGCATATTCCAAAATATTAAGAAACCACAATAACTGTTTTGGGGTATTTTCACTGTTGTTGTTATTGTATGTCATAGAACTGATAATGATTTATAGGACAAAATAGAACTGCCCCACACTGTTTCTTTATGGACTCAGATCACCAAGTCTTCTCTGGGAAGTTTGAACTGCTGACCTTTAGGTTAACAACTGAGTGCTAAATCATTATATATCAATTCAGTCAAGTAACTGGTCACTTCTGAGATAAATAGAGTCCATTATTGGTTTAGAGTCAATATACTAACTGTTCAATGAATATGCACTCAATCTATTTTCAGTAGTAACTTTGCTGGGCTGTTAATGCTAAAAGAATGTGGAATTGTGTAGCACTAAATGCAGGGACCTCCCACAATTAGAAAGGGGATGTTATATTCAGATAATCAGGAACTAACTCCTCCCAGTAATTTAAGCTAAATATGGATGAGTGAGTCCTCCTGTGGTGCTGTAGGATAAACACTGGACCATAAGGTCAATTTGAACCACAAGGTTGGCAGTTCAAACCCACCAACGATTCCTAGGAAACCCAATACAGGACTCCCTATGAGTAGGAACTGACTGGATAACACTTAACAACAACAAAGTGAATGTGGGAGAACAAACCCAAAGGGTGGAGCTGAATGTTGATGTTAAAAACCCAAGACCAAGATGGCAGCTCCAGTGATTGCTCAGATCAAAGGAAGCCAAGGAACTCCATGCCTAGGTTGGCAATAAAGAAGCTTTAGGCAAAATAAATAAATAAAAAGAAGCAAGCAGTGGGTCAGCATTTAGTCAAGAACTGGAGGGGGCGACAGACTTCTTACAGGCTGCATTGCACTTGGAGTAAACTTTGAACATTTTCAAATGGGAAGGTTGGGGGCTATGTGTAAACCAAGGGCCCAGAAACAGCATCTAATAACAGAATGTCATCAGGCCACAGAAAAGGAATCCAATGGGCTGAGACAATGCGGAACAAGGATTCCAGGCCAGGGCAGTTAGCCTGGAATTCTCTTAGCCTCTGCATAAGCTTATTGCCAGATCCTTGGGGAGGAGGCCAGGAAGCCGTTATCTAAAGCTCATTAAATGTTAATAGCTATTACCCCAGGGTTTTGCTTCATTGATTGTCAAGTCCTTTGGTTAATTTAAAAAAAAAAAAAAAAAAGCTGCCCACTCCTAGGCTATCCAGTTACCTGAATAGTGACTTCTTTATCTACCTACTATCAAAGTTAAAGTCTAATTCTAAAGGTAAACACCACCCGCTTTAGAATCCTGCTTGGCAAGGCCCAGCTCTGTTTGAACATGTCCTAGTAAGAGGCCTAGCTCCTGGGACGGGGTGCCAACCTTCACTAACTCCTTAGTTACTCACCTTTCTATACTTTACTAGGAAAACCAACATAAAATTAGGAGTCACTCAGATAGTTTTCAATATGATTAGGTTCCAGCAGATACAGCTGAATACAATTGACACAGAAGCAAACAAAGACAACTTAAAAACAGAAAATTTACAGTCTTTGGGAGAGAAAGAAATTGTGTCAAAGACAAAACTGTGGGAAACTAATAGTGGGGAAAAGGATTACATGTGTTCAGGACTGATATTCCCACAGGAATGTCAAATTTAGCAATGTTATGGGTTGTTAAACTGTTGAAATTCTTCTGTACCAGCTAAGAATTTTAATGGTATTAAGAAGCAGCAATAATCTATCAATCAAAAATACCAGCATGTTCACTGAAAAAAAAAACATTTTTCTCCTTTGTATAAGGAATTTCAAAGGAGCTCTGGTAGGTTAATGGTTATGAGTTAGTCTCCTAACCTCAAGGTCAGCAGTTTGAAACTACCAGCAGTTCCACGGGAGAAAGATGAGGCTTTCTATTCCCATAAAGATTTACAACCTCGGAAACCCTATACAGACTTGCTTTGAGTCAAAACTGACTCCACTATACACTACCACCACCACCATAAGGAAGTGCAGAGGTTGAAGAGAGTAGCTGGAAATAAAACTCCTTGTATTTGTGTTTCAGGAGTCCTAGGCTGCTAACCAATATGTTGCAGGTTTCAAACCACCCTGAGGCACTGCAGAAGAAAGACCTGGCAATCTATTCTTGAAAAAATCAGTCATTGAAACTCTATAGAGCACAGTCTATTCTGACCAATATGGGATTGCCATGAGTCAGAATTGACTCAAAGAGAACTAGACTGGTTGTTACAGTTGATGGGGACAGGAGGTGATACAGCTAATTGAGGAAGATGCATTCTTTAAACATGAGATGGATCATGTCCCTTCCATCTCAGACATTGAAGTTGCAGCTAGTTAAAAGAATCCCCTATTTTCTTTGTAAGCTACTGTTGATTAAAACAACTTTTTTTTTCCTTTACAAGTAAAAGACATTGAAGCTGCAGCTGATATAACTCTTCTGTGCAATTAAAAGGTCATTAGTGTTAGCCCTTATTTATACCTCTGCAGATAAGCCACGAATTAACCTTACATCTCTATGTCATCCTCCTCAACTCTACAATGAGGAGGCAGCTCTTCCCTAGCAGTTTTTTGAGTGCCTTCTAACCTTAGTCAGAAAACCAAAAGGGAAGCACACACTCAGCATTTCTCAAGCTGGGGAAACTGAAGAAAAAAATCAAGCCTCGACTTTCGTTACTGAAGGGTTCTCTGGGCAAATTATTGAATAATGCAGAAAGCATCAAAAGAAGATGGAAGGAATACACCGAGTCACTGTACCATTTCAATAGTTTGCATATGATTAAGAGCTAATGATATTGAAGGAAGAAGTCCAAGGTACATTGAGGGAATTGGCAAAGGACAAGGCAATGGGAATTCATGGAATGAAAATTGAAATCTTTCAAGAAAGTGAGGTGGTACTAGAGGTACTCACTCATTTATGCCAAGAAATTTGGAAGACAACTATCTGGCCCATTCCAAAGAGAGATGACCCAACAGAATGTAGAAAGCATCGGACAATCTCTTTGATATCCCATGCTAGCAGTTTTACTAAAGGTAATAGAGAAACGGCTACAAGCATACATTGACAGAGAACTTCCAGAGGTTCAAGCTGGATTGACAAGAAGCCATAGAATGAGGGATATCATTGCTGATGTCTGATGGATCTTGGCTGAAAGCAGAGAATACCAAAAAGATGTTGACCTGTGCTTTATTGACTATGCAAAGGCTTTCGATGATGTGGATCATGACTAGCTAGGGACAACATTGTGAAGTATGAGTATTCCAGAACACTTAATTGTGCTTATGAGGCATCTGTACATGGACCAAGAGGCAGTTGTCCAAACAGAACATGGGAATACTAACTGGTTTAAAATTAAGAAAGGTGTGCAACAAGGTTGTATTCTTTCACCATACTTATTCAACCAGTATGCTGAGCAAATAATCTGAGAAGTTGGATTATATGAAGAAAAATGTGGCATCAGGATTGGAGGAAGACTCATTAACAACTGTGATATGCATATGATACAATCTTCCTTTCTGAAAGTGAAATGGACTTAAAATACTAACTGATGAAGATCAAATACCATAGCCTTTGATAAGGATTTCATCTCAATGTAAAGAAAACAAAATCCTCACCACTGGCTCAATAAACAACATTCTTATCAATGGAGAAAAATTGAAGTTGTCAAGAACTTCATTCTTCTTTGATCAACCAACCATCAACAGTCACGGAAGCAGCAGTCAAGAAATCAAACGACATATTGTGTTAGGCAAATCTACTGCACAAGACCTTTTTAAAGTGTTGAAGAGCAAAGATGTCAGCTTGAGGACTAAGGTGCAACTGCCCCACACCATGGTATTTTCAGTAACTTCATATGCATGTGAAAGCTGGACAGTGAATAAGGAAGACCGTAGAAGAATTGATGCTTTTGAATTATGGTGTTGGAGGAGAATATTGAAAGTGTCATGGGCTGCCAAAAGAACCAACAGATCTGTGTTGGAAGAAGCGCATCCAGAGTGCTCCTTGAAGGCCAGGATGGCCAAACTTTGTCTCTCATACTTTGATCATGTTGTCAGGAGGGAACAGTTGCTGGAGAAGGATATCATGTTTGGTAGCATGAAGGGTCAGAGAAAAAGAGGAAGACCCCAACTAGATGGATTGGCAAAGTGGCAGCATCAATCGGCTCAAGCGTGGCAACAATAGTGAGGTTGGCCCAGGACATGGCAGTGTTTCGTTCTGTTGTACATAGGCTCACTATATGAGTCGGTACCGACTCGATGGCACCTAAGAACAACCTGAGGGGCTCATCTTATAGCACTATATCTGACAATATGCTGGTGCTATTTGTCATGTTTCAATATTCAATATTTGTGTGAAATATTTTGGTGCTATCTTACAGTTGTTGTTGTTGTTGTTAAGTACCGTGGAGTCAGTTCCGACTCATAGTGACCCTACACAGTGTTTCTGAGGCTGTCAATCTTTACAGGAGCAGACTGCCTCATCTTTCTCTTGTGGTACCGCTGATAGTTTTGAACTACTGACCTTGAGGTTAGCAGCCCGATTCATATCCACTATGCTACCAGAGTTCCTTCGATCTCACAGTACTCTACTATTCTTCATAAGGTTTTCAGTAGCTAAACATTTAGAAGTAGTTCTCCTCTCCTTCTTCCTAGACTGTTTTATTCTGGAAGCTCAACTGAAACCTGTCTACCATAGGTGACCTCAATGGTAGTTAAAATACTGATGGCATAGCTTCCAGCATGACACAACATGCAAGTCACCACAGTATGATAAACTGACAGACACCTAAGTGGAGTCAGTTCCAACTTATAGCAACCCTGTATAGGGTTTCCAAAGCTGTAAATCTTTACACAAAGCCTCGTCTTTCTCCCAAGGAACAGCTGGTAGTTTCGAACTGCTGACTTTGAGGTTAGCAGCCTGATTTGTAATCACTACGCTACCAGAGCTCCTCAGTTCTTTACTCCTATAGTCCTCTACTGGCTGGACAGGGAGATATATTGTTATTCCTGTCTTTACTGGATGGCAAGGAACAAGCTCCTAAGTCCCTTACTGGTTGGATGGGAGTGTGAGTTATATGGGAAAGTTCAGGTTGTCTCTAAATCCTTTACTAACATGTCAGGAGCATGAGTTTTTTGTTGTAGGAGCAGCTATTTGCTTGCTTAAGGAATTAAGTCTCTGAATGTGTCAGTATTGTTATTGTTCAAATTCTTGCTTTGCTAGTTTGGTTTTGTATTTTTCTCCCAGGAATATTAAGAAACGGTGGTTTAATATAGACTGAGAAAGCAATTTAGTATGAATTGTTTTAGTTTCTTGCTTTGTTGGTTTCAATGTCTGTGTTTTTCCTAGGAATGTTAAAGCGCCTCATTTCTCCTAGTTAAATGTGTAAAAACAAAGTAACTAAGGTTTAAAATAGACTGAGGACAAATATAGTAATGTCTGCTCCCAGACCACTACTCTGAAGGCATCATGGTACCCCAAAATGGGCAAATATTCAGACTCTATTAAGTGCCTCTCATTTCTAAAGAAAAATACATGGTCTCAGAACTAGCTAAAAAAAAGTAGAACACCTCCATTAACTGAATTCCAATGTAAGTTATATAGCGATTTTAATACGTGTAGATGTATTACTCTCTTTTATGTCCTGCTGTGTTGTTTTAAAAATGTTACAACATAGAATATTAAAAGGGGAAATATAAACTTGTTCAATCTTATTCTTAAAAACATTGATCCTGGTTTTCCTCCCCTATGCAAAGTTACAGGAAGCTTATTTAAAGAGTGCTGTATAGAAAAATTATATACTTTGATTAATATACAATTTGGTTGTTAAGTGTCGTCAAGTCGATCCCAACCCTTAGTGACCCTGTATGGGGTTTCTGAGAAACAACTCATGAGCTTGAACCACCGACCTTCTGGTTCAAGCGACTTTGCAGTCCAGCGCATTAACCCACAGCACCACACCAGGACTCCTGATATATAATAAGGCCATTTAAATAATAGTACAAAAATATGATTTTGCCTCCTGCAGTGTAGTCCTTGTAAATTCCCACCAAACTACTTTTTCCTGATTGCTCTGCATAAGAGAAGGTGGGGGAAGATGTCAGTGGATTATATGATTCATTTGTGAGTGATCGTTAATAGGACTGTGATTGTAAACATTTGGAACTATAAAGAGGGATTTGTTCAGTGTTAGCATCTTGCTGGGTTTAAACTGCATCCTCTTAGAAGCAGTAGTGGGGAATCTCACTGCCATCATAGAAGAATCAGGTGTGAAGCACATCCTTCGGACCCCAAGGGTCCTTGCACATTGATCCTCCTTTACCCAGGGACAGAGAGCTGTGTCACCAGAGGAGATGACCATCAGCAGCAGAACCAAGAACCAGAGCATGAGACAGACTGCTGGGCTTCGCAGACCATGGAACGAGTAAAACTGAGTGATGTGGACAGGAAGCTTGCTTGAGAGTGGGTTGTCTCCAGGCACTTCATTGGGGGAACTGTTTGTGTTGACCCACAGAGCTATAGCCAAGTGCCTTAAGACTGAGGCTTACATAGAATGGTGTGTCTTGTGGGCATGTATCAGCAATCCTAAAGAACTCCATAACATTGCCTGGGCATAGAGTAGATTGTCTGTAGGCCCGCCTTAGGAGAGGCTGTCCTGACTGGAACAACTGTGCCTTGAGCATTTCTGACCCTGATTGTAACCTGCTAACTTCCCTAATAAACCCCACAACTGTCAATATGGTGTCTGAGTTCTGTGTGACCATTGTGATGAATTATCAGACCCAACAGAGAAGTAAATAGTGATGTTTGATGATTTGATGCCATTTAGTTGGACATCTGGATAGTATTATTAAGTTAAAATATACACATTTTTAGCTCTTTTAATTTTTTCAAGTGTGTGTGCTTATGAGTTAAGTTAGTTTAAGATTTCATAGAATAAATGAAACATTTTTATTTCAACAATCTTGAAATCCAAATCTTTTAAGAATTTCTTAGTTATATAACAATGAAGATATTCCTTTAATGTGGCCTTACACGGACTCACTGGCACTTAACAATAACAACGTAACTCCATACTAACTTTTCTTCAAGGGATTGATGAAATTTGGGTGACACTGTAGGGTAATGCACTTGATCTAAAGGTCAGTCTGAATCACAAGGGCTGTGGTTCAATTTCACCAGCCACTCCGTGGAAACCCTATGTTGTTGTTGTTGTTGTAAAGTGCCTGGGATTCGATTCTGACTCATAGCAACCCTCTATAGGATTTCTGAGGAGCGTCTGGTGAGTTTGAACCATAGACCTTATAGAGGGTCGCCATGAGTCAGAAACAACTCTACGGTACTTAACAACAACAACTAATAAGGCATGGTGAAGAAATCAAGTGATGCCCATGAAACAAGCAGCCATCTCTTAACTAGTCCATACAGAAGAAGGTGTATGAACCTAAATGTGATAAAAAGTATTTTTAGTAAAATCCATAACCAAGAAGAAAAATAAATAAGAGTCTAAATTCAGAGGTATTTGGTATGTCTTTTTGAACAATAGTTCTCCATATGGACAGCACTTATAATAATAATTTTCACCTTTTAAGGCAAGAAGAAGATATAGATCTTTATATTTTTATTCTACTGAAAATCACGATTAGGGACTATACGGAAATTAAGAAATGAATATGTTTCAGAGCAAAAGTTTTACATGCCACATTTCAGGTAATAATAGATGTTATCAGCCAAGAATTGGGCCAGTTAGAAAAGTAATTTAAAAGAAAAACCAAGTTACTATCTCCCACCAAGACACTAACCATGGCTGTTCATAATTTAGGAAATGTGTTATTATAACTTGAGAATTCCAAATTAATTGAACAAGTAGATCAAGGTAAAGAAAAAAAAACATACATAGGTTAAAGTGAGAAAAGTTTTTCTTTTTTAAAATAAATATTTCATGACAGACCTCTTGGCTCCCCAATTTTACTTGTGTAACATCATAGCCAAAGAGCCTGAGAGATAGTCTATAAGCTTTTTCCTCCCTGTTTCCAGTGGTCAAACATACATATGTAATGCATTGCTGCCCTCAGTTGTAATTATTATTTTTGTAAATGTCTCTGTTCTCTCTGCCTTATAAAAAGGTCACTTAGAAATGTTTCCAAAAACAACCCAAAGACTATGCCACACCCTATAGAACCTAGAGTACAACATCAGGAAATCAATTTAAAAGAACACTGGCTCCAGCCAAGAGACCAAGTCCTTTTAACAGTTTTAAGAGATTTGGCACATACTGTGAATGGAATTTCCAACCACCATGGTTTCATCAGACTAATCAAGATCACCAAATTCAGTACATTGCTGACTTGCATCCACTGACAAGACCTCCTCCCAATAGCCAGTCTCCTTCATGAATTCTTCCTATGCCCCCATCAGCAGGAAGTAGCTAGACTAATACATCCTCCTTTTCCCCAAGAATAGAAATTTAACAAAAAAAGAGGGAATGGAAGCCACAGCTAATTTAAACAACCTTCTTCTTCTTTGTAAACTGCTAATGATTAAAGCATTTTTTTTTTCCCCTTTTCAAGTAAAACCTTGAAGCTGCTTCTTGTTGGTAGGTGCCATCAAGCTGACACCAATTCACAGTGACCCCATGCACAACAAAATGAAACACTGCCCAGTTCTGTGCCAACCTCACAATTGTTGCTATGCTTGAACCCATTGCTGCTGACACTGTGCCAATCCATCTCATTGGGTCATTGGGGGAATCTTCCTGTTTTTTTGTGTGTTTTTTTAATACCTTCCAACCTGAGGGACACATCTTATGGCACTATATCTAACAATATTCTGGTGATATATTCTGATGCTATCTGACAGTGTTCCACTGCTATTCATAAGGTTTTCAGTAACTAAATGTTCAGAATTAGTCTATCTCTCCTTCTTCCTAGTCTGTCTTAATCTGGAAGCTCAGATGAAACCTGTCCATCAGGTTTAAATACCCTGATGGTATTTAAAATACAGATGGCATAGCTTCCAGAATCACAGCAACACACAAGCTACCACAGTACAGCAAACTAACTGGCCAAAATAACTGTTTTGTGCAAATAAAAGGTAATTAAGCTCTTTGTCATCTTCCCTGTTTCTCTGCAGCTGCAGCCATGAAAGTCAAACTGTGCAGTTTCAGCAGATACAAAATATACCCCGGACACGACAGACACTATGTGGTACCAACAGGAAGGTTTTTCAGTTTCTGAATGCAAAATGCGAGTCTGTATTTCTTTCCAAAAGGAACCCTTGGCAGATAAACTGGACTGTCCTCTACAGAAGAAAGCACAAAAAGGGGCAATAGGAAGAAATTCAAAAGAAAAGTATCCGCCATGCAGTCAAATTCCATTGGGCCATCACTGGTGCATCTCTTGCTGGTATAATGGCCAAGTGAAATCAGAAGCCTGAAGTTAGAAAGGCTCAATGAGAACAGGCCATCAGGGCTGCCAAGGAAGCAAAAAAGCTAAGCAAGCATCTAAAAAGACAGCAATGGCTGCTGCTAAGGCTCCCACAAAGACAGCACCTAAACAAAAGATTGTGAAGCCTATGAAAGTTTCTGCTCCCTGAGTTGGTGAAAAGAGCTAAGTTAGCAGACTTTAAAATAAAGATTCAACTGCAACTCTAAAAAAATAAAAATAAAAAATAATGCACTAGATCACAAGGTCAGTTTGAACTGCAAAGTCAGTGGCTCAAACTTACTAGCTACTCCTTGGAAACCCTATACATGGTCGTTATGGGTCAGAACCAACTTAACAGCGCTTAACAACAATAGATAAGCTTAGCATCCTGGTGTGGTACTGCAGGATAATGCAATACACTGCAAGGTCAATTTGAACCACAAGGTGGTGGTTCAAACCTACCAGCCTCTCCTTGGAAACCCTACACAGGGTCACTATGAGCTGAAACTGACTTCAAGGCACTTAACAATATAGATAAGCCAGTAGTCCACCTCCACTCCCAGAGCTAGTACAGGAATAAAAGAATACAACAGTATGTCTCCTGTGAAAACCCCTGATCATTGTCACTACAAACAGAATTGTGTTTGTTATAGGCAACAAATCTAGAGTGGTCACAGCTCAACATGAGATGAACTGTGCAACAAAGTATTGCCTTGGAGCCATGACCAAGATTCCTATAAATCCCCTTCTCTTCTCCCCTCAGAGAAACAGAATCTTTAGAGGACATGTAGTCCCTCTACCTCTTGTACACATTAAACCTTGCCTGCTGTGTCATATCCCTCTCATGATAATTGATTTTTCTGTGGAACAGGCAGTGAGCCTGCCTCTGACAGTAACTATATTAGCTGAGAAGGCAATCATAGGTGAGGAATAAAAACAGGTATTGAGAAGGGATATGTGACCTCAGTGTGATGTTCTTTCAGGTGGGTTTTTTGAAGCCTGGTCCTGAACCATCCTCACAATCATTCCTATAACTGAATCCACTGTTGTAACCACTGTGTGCATACTTTGAGTGCCTTCTAACCTGACTGATTCATCTTCCAATGCTACATTAGACAATGTTCCTCTGCTATTCATAAGGTTTTCACTGGCCAATTTTGTCAGATGTGGATTGCCAAATCCTAGACTCCTGGTGTGGTGCTGTAGGATCAACACTGGACTTTGAACCACAAGGTCGGCAGTTCAAACCCACCAACTGTGCCTCGGAAACCTTACACAGACAGCGCTTTGTTTTGTTGTACATAGGCTGAAAATGAGTTGGAGCCAACTTCACGACACCTAACAACAACAACAGTAAGATCAGCTTCAGCTTGAAGCCCTTTGAATAACAAGGTAGGCCACTGGACTAGGAGGGATTTAGTTATCATTTAGGCAACCCCTGTTCAGTTATACAGAATTGCAGTCATGAACACATTTTTCCCAGGAACAAATCATTTAAATCTTGACACATTCTTTCAATGAACAAATGGTTCACAATTTGACCTTTTGCTTCCTGGGAATGTGTGTTGACCCCATCATTCATACATCTGAAACAATACCTCCAGTTTAAAACTTTTCCTTGAGTTTGAAACATATGTTTCTTTTTCTAAATTCTGAAATTTCTAATCAGCCTTCTCATGATTTACAGGTTTTTAATGGCTAATAGTTAATTTTAGAGAGTCTCACAAAGACTTATTTCTATATCTAAGTTAATAACATGGATGCATATATCTAAATATCTAGATATACATCTGTTTGAACTGTAAGGTATGTTGTTCAAACTCACCAGCTGCTCCTTGGAAACCCTATACAGGGTCGCTATGGATTGGAATTGACTCAACGGCACTTAACAACATACAGATGTATAGATGTATTTGAAATCACAAAACAGTGTCTTATACATTTTGCGCTTTGAGATCATTTTACAAAGCATCCAGAGATGCTCTGAGCCCTTCTCTTGTCTTGCTGACTTTTACACTTTTTTGTTTTGTTCCTTTTTTCTTTTTTACTCTTTCCCACATATGTCTTTGTTCCATGTATTAACTGGAGCCAACCAGTTGGGCCCTTGGGTTTTTGTAGTGTTACACACCACAAAAGAGGTAAGCTTTGGCTATTGGGATGAAACAAATCCAGCCACTTCATCCCTTAGACTGATGCCACTCTACCTCTGACTGCCTCTGTCTCATTTGCTCTCCAGCTCATGTTGTCTGAGCACCAGTTCCTGGCATTAACCAACATCTGGACATTATGGTAATTATCATTGTAATTCATGGTGAAGGAGTCACTGAGAGGTCAGGAGGGCAATGAGAAAAACAGAAAGCTGCAAAGGAAGGCAGCCATGTAAATCTACCATTGAGGTGTCTGGCAAAATTCCTAGTAACTAATGCCTGCAAATTCAATGAAGAAATCATTGGAAGAGATCATCAAAACATGGCTCAGACAGAAGCCTCAATTAGCTAGCCAGAGTCAAAAAATTAAAGTATTTTAATGATTTCTACTGTAACTTATGTCACTTATTATATAGTTTTATAGTATGTTGTTAAGTGTTGTTGAGTCTGTTCTGACTCATTAGAGACCTTGTATAGGCTTTCTGATGACCAACAGGTGGGTTTCAATGACCAACCTTTAGTTAGCAGTCCAGTGCTTATTCTATGTAAATAATGTACAGTTGTGCTATCCAGTATGGTATCCATTAACCAAATGCAACTATTCAAATTTAAGTTAATTAACATTAAATAAAATAAACGTCATCCCTTCAGAGCACTAGCTATATCTCAAGTACTTAATGGTCATATGTTGCTATTAGCTATTATATTAGAAAGCACAGATACAGAATATTTCCAACATTACAAAAAGTTCTGGTAATATACTGGTTTAGAGAATTAAGCATATTTTTAAATTTCTTTAACATTTTTCTTTTATATTTTGATTCAACAAGATAAAACAAAGTTAAATGGGGTAAGGATCCAAAAGAGAGGAGGGAGATACTGTTGCTAGTGCCACTGAGTTGATTCTGACTCATAGAGACTCTATTCACAACAGAATGAGGCACCATCTGGTCCTGAACAATCCTTACAATTGTTATGACATTTGAGCCCATTATTTTTGCCACTGTATCATCTATCTCATTGGGGGTCTTCCTCTTTTTCACTAATGCTCCTCTTTACCAAGTAGGATATTTTTCTCACGGGACTGGTCCCTCCTGATAACATGTGCAAAGTATGAGAGGGAAGTCTGGCCATCCTGTCCTCTAAGGAGCATTCTGGCTGTACTTCTTCCAAGACAGATTTGTTTGTTCTTCAGGAAGTCCATAGTATTTTTAATATTCGTCTCCAACACCATAATTCAAATGTGTCTATTCTTGTCTATTTTTCCTTATGCATTGTCCAGCTTTCACATGCATATGAGACCATTGAAAATATGATGGCTTTGGGTCAGGCCCAAACTGATATCTTTGCTTGGGAAAGAGTTAGCATTTAGTATTTATTTTGTGCTAAAGTAATAATTTACTTAGAATAGCAAATAAGTTTTTGCCTTGGAGTCATGAAGGCAAGAAAAATCAGCCCATCAGAGTAAAGCCCTTCTAAGACTGAAACTCAAAGGGAACACACAAGCAGTCTTGTATGCTCTCTGGTGTCTGTCCTAGTCTACTTATGAGTGGAAGTGGGGGATATTCAGCAATAAAGACATAGGATGAGTTTGGCCATGTTCTATAGATACCTGTTAACCTTGAGAAGAGAGAGAGAAGAGGAACAGCTGGTTAGTCTGAAGTTTAGGAAGGCGTGTGAACTCTCAAACCCATGGACTCTGGGGGCAAGAGTTAAAAGTGAAGCATCTAGCTGATCTAAAGTTGGGAGAGGCATCTGAGAACTCCCAAACTAGCAGATAGTACTCTATCTTGGATTTGACCTAGCTTGGATGACTAGCTGACCAGAACTCTGCCAGATGAAGATAAAGAAGTTTGATATATGGAGCATGTGCAAATGGCTGCAATTTGATGAACTGGACCTTTGTTTATGGATAAAGTTGCTCAAAATTCCAACTGAAAGGGAAGAATTCTTCATCTCAAGGATCAAGCTTGCCTCCTCTGTGCACTGAATGGGTAGAGATGGGTAAATTAGACATTAGCTATCAAAAAATTTGTTGTTGCTGTTAGGTGACATCGAGTTGGGACCAACTCATAGTGACCTTATCCATAGCAGAACGAAACACTGCCCAATCTTGGGCCAACCTCATTATTGTTGCCATGCTTGAGCCCGTTGATGCTGCCACTTTGCCAATCCATCTCATTGGGGGTATTCCTCTTTTTCTTTTCTCTGGCCTTCCACCCTACCAAACATGATATCCTTCTCCAGGGACTGGTCCCTCCTGACAGTATGTCTCAAGTGTGAGAGACAAAGTTTGGCCATCCTGGCCTCCAAGAAGCACTCTGGCTGCACTTCTTCCAACACAGATCTGTTGGTTCTTTTGGCAGCTCATGGCACTTTCAATATTGTCCTCCAACATCATAACTCAAAAGCATCAATTCTTCAACGGTCTTCCTTATTCACTGTCCAGCTTTTGCATGCATATGGGGTTATTGAAAATATCATGGCTTGGTAATGGGAGGCTATAAATGCATTAAGAGGCTGGCTTACAAGCTTTCATGAGTGTGCTTAGTTTCAGAACAAGGGGGTAAAGTAGAATCCTCACTGAATAGTTTTCTTCTTTTCCAGATGAGTCCGGTGAAAGAGAATGGGGAAGAGATGGGGATAGTATTTTATGATTCCATTGTGAGTAATTGGTATCAGGGTTAATTGTGATTGTCACAAATGTAAATGTAGATGTATAACTAAAAGTGGGCAGTAGTTAATCTTTCATTTCACAACCAGAGGACCCTAGGATCTGAAAGAGGGAAAAGCATGAGCAGAGTGTGGGAAACTAACCAGAATAGCTGCAATAGCAGAGATGGAGCCAGAGGCAATGGCATAGAAAAATAGAGCAGTTTAGGATTCCAGGCCCATGTAATGAGAATGACTATCTGCCTGTGGGCAAGAGACTAGCTCAAAAATGTGCCCTATGGGCATTTAAGTGAATATATATTTTCTGTGTGTTCTGTGTACATAAAAAAAAGGGGGACTAGAGGTTATTGTTGTTGTTGTTGTTAGGTGCCATCAATTTGGTATCGACTTATAGCAACCCTATGTACAACAGAATGAAACACTGCCTTATCCTGGGCCAACCTCACACTTGTTGCTACAGCTGAGTCCATCACTTACACCACTGTGTCAATCCATCTTGTTAGGGGTCTTCCTCTTCTTCTCTGACCCTCTACTTTACCAAACATGAT
>NW_006408631.1:7868621-7874269 GCF_000296735.1 Chrysochloris asiatica
CATGCATATGAGGTTATTGAAAATACCATGGCTTGGGTCAGGTGCTCCTTAGTCCTCAAACTGACGTTTTTGCTCTTCAACACTTTAGAGAGATTTTGTGCAGCAGATTTGCCTAATGCGATATGTCGTTTAAATTCTTGAGTGCTGCTTCCATGAGTGTTGATGGTTGATCCGAGCAAAATGAAGTCTTTAACAACTTCAATCTTTTCTCTGGATGTTGTTTATTGGTCCAGTTGTGAGGACCAATTGTGAGATGCAACCCATACTGAAGTCTGTGGTCTTTGATCTCCATCAGTAAGTATTTTAAGTCCTCTTCTCTTGCAACAAGCAAGGTTGTATCATGTGCATATTGCAGGTTGTTAATGAGTCTTCCTCCAATCCTGATACCACATTTTCCTTCATATAATCCAGATTCTCAGATTATTTGCTCAGCATACAGGTTGAATAAGTATGGTGAAAGAATACAACCCTGGTGCACCCTTTCTTAATTTTGACACATTTGGTGTTCCCTTGTTCTGTTGAAACAACTGTCTCTTGGCCTATGTACAAGTTCTTCATGAACATAAGTAAGTATTCTGGAATACTCTTACTTAGCAATGTTGTCTATATCTTAGCATGATCCATACAATTAAAAGACTTTGCATAATCAATAATGCACAGGTAAACATCTTTATGATATTCTCTGCTCTCAGCCAAGATCCATCTGATGATAAAAATGATATCCTTCAGTCCACATTCTCTTCTGAATCCAGCTTAAATCTCTGAAACTTCTCTGTCAATGTATGGTTGCAATTGTTTTTGTATTACTTTTAGTAAAACTTTAGTTTCATGGGATATCAATGATATTGTCCAATGATTTTGGGAGACATTTTCATCATGAATGTGTAATAATTTTTATAAAGAGCCTTAACTGCATCTATTGACATAATCATGTGATTTTTTTTTACCTTTATTAAATAAATTTTATATTTTCTCTGTATTTTTCTGTCACATTTCTTTGCATATTTTTAAATTATGTAAAGTACATATATGGAGTCACCAAGAGGCAGAACTGATTTGATAGCAACTAACAAACCCTATCTGCATAGGTAGTTTGAGTTGGAATTAACTCTACAGCACATAACAACAACAAAAGAAGTTAAGAGGGAATAAATGTCCAAGTATGGACTCCTGGTGTGGCCTTGTGGAATCAGCACTGGACTTCAAACCATTAGGTTGGCAGTTCAGATCCACCAGCTGCTCCTCAGGAATCCTATACATGATCGTTATGAGTCTGAACCAACTCCACGGCATTTAGCAATAACAACATATATTTTTAGAGTTTATTTTATTAAGCTTTCTATTTGCCATTCCTGGTTCTCTTTATTTGTTCCTGTGAACTCATGTTACCTTCTGGTGTCATTTTCTTAAGTCAATATACTTTTACTCTTACCTGCCTCCTTTGTGTTATCATTGTTAAGCATATTACATTTTTATAGGCCCAACAATACAAATATACATAGTTTTACACAATTTCATTTTAGATTAGTTAAGAGAAGACATGAATAGAAAATATGTAATTATATTGTGTTTCATAATTACCTAAATTATTCATTAAAATGAAATACTTCACTTAAACCAATAACCTAATCTTCCACCATAAGACACCAAAAAAGAAAAGAAGAGCAAACTTAACCTAAAGCAAATAGATGGAAGGAAATAATGAAGAGTGGAAATTAATCAAAAAGAAGATAAAAACAATGCAGACAATTCAATAGCACCACAAAAGGTTCTTTCAAAGAACCAGAAAAATAAAAAATAAAATATTTAGGTAGACTAACTAGAAAACAGAAAGTAAAGTCAAATTATCAAAGTCAGAATTAAAGAGGGTAACTCATTGCTGACCTTACAGAAGTAAAAAATTTTATACATGTTTATTGTGAATACCAACAAATTAGGTAATAGATAAAATGACAAATTTCTATAAGGCTAGAAACT
The DNA here is from genome assembly GCF_000296735.1 of Chrysochloris asiatica. Taxonomy (NCBI): domain Eukaryota; kingdom Metazoa; phylum Chordata; class Mammalia; order Afrosoricida; family Chrysochloridae; genus Chrysochloris; species Chrysochloris asiatica. The sequence goes on from NW_006408631.1 coordinate 7,870,599, forward strand.
ACAGAACTTGACCAAAAAAAAGGAAAAAATAAATATGTGGTATTGATAAACTCTAACAAGTAAAGAGACTGTTGTATTTTTTCTGTAAAAATTTCTTAGAAAAACCCAGGACTAGATTTCATGTGTGAATTTATAAAACCCTCAATGAAGAATAAATACCAACTCTTCACAAACTTTTTCAAAAAAAAAAGGGGGGGGATCATTTCCAACTCATTTTATAAAGTTAGTATTACCTTCATACCAAAACAAAAAGACGTCAAAAGAAAAGAAAATTGCAGACATATCTTTTGAATATAGATACAAAAAATCTTTATCAAAAGATTAGCAAACTAAGCACAGCAATATATAAAAAGGGTTTTATGATGAAGCTTCAAAAATTTCACAGAAAAATTCCATTTCTCTGTTCATTTCATTTTTCACAAACTTTTTGAAACTCCTTCATAAACACAATTAAGCATCATTTAACAGATGAATGCAAACTCAGATTCATATCCCAAAATCAATCAAAGTAATACACCATGTTGATAAGGAATAAAAAACACATGATCATTTCAACAGATGCAGGAAAAAAAAAAAAACAGTTCAACAAGATCCAACACACTTACATGATAAAAACACTTCCCAAAGTAGGAATAGAAGAAAATGTCCTCAACCTAATATATAACATCCTGGTGTGGCACCATGGGCTAATATGCTGGACTGCAAAGTCGGTTTGAACTGTAAGGTCGACAGTTCAAGTTCACCAGCTCAAGTTCACCAGCTGGTCCTTAGAAATCCTATACAGGGTCGCTATGGAACTGACTCAATGACACAACAACAACAAAAATCTCACTAATAACATGATTCATAATGAAAGACTGGATGCTTTTCCCTAAGATCAGGAACCAGGCAAATATGTTGACTCTTACCACTTCTATTCAAAATTATACTGGAGGTGCTAGTCAGGGCAATTTGCCAAGAGAAAAGAAATAAAAGGCATGCAATTTGGAAAAGAAGAAGTAAAACTATCTCTGTTCACAGATGGTGCTTTCTGGTATAGAGAAAATCCTTAGTCCTAAAAAGTATCAGAATTAATTAATGAGTTCAGCAAGGATGCATGATATAAAATGGATGCAAAAGCAATAAACGTTCTATGCATACCAATGAGCACTACAAAAATGAAATTAAGAAAGCAATCATATTTACGATCTCACAAAAAAATAATGAAATGCTCAGGTATAAACTAAACAAAAAATGTAAATCTTGTGCACTAAAAAGTATAAACAAGTACTGAAAGAAAGTAAAGATTATCTAAACAAATGGACAAATCTGCAAGAGACATCTTTAACTGTTAAGATGCAAAGATGTCACTTTGAGGACTAAGGTGCACCTAATGTATATTTTCATTTTTCCTGTATGCAAATAGAAGTTGGATAACAAATAAGGAAGACCGAAGACAAAGTGATGCTTTTGAATTATGGTGTTGACAAAGAATATTGAATCTATTTTGAGGATGATGCAGGAATAGGAAGTATTTCGTAATGTACACAGGGTTGCTATGAGTTAGACCTGACTCGATGTCGAGTTAATGCGCTAGACTACAAGGTCAGTTTGACTTTCAAGGATTGGCAGTTCAAACTCACCAGTTGCTCCTTGGAAACCCTATACTGGATCACCAAGAGTCAGAACCAACTCCATGGCACTTAGCAGCAACAACTGCATAGGTGTTGGCTCATCAACTGCAAAAATTGTACAATACTAATGTATGATGTTATGATAGAAGACATTGTGTTTGGTAAAAAAAAAAAAAAAAAGAGGGATGTTTGGGAACATTGTACTTTCTGCATATTTTTTATTTACACAACTGCTCTAAAAACAGTCTATTTATTTTTTATATTATGAAATGTTTAAGACTACTGAGACAATAACTATTGCATTATAGTTATAGAAAATATACTTATATTACTCCCAGATAGAAAGAAAAAATCAATAATCTGACCTACTGATTACTGAAGGAAAATATTTGCAGCATATCTACTAAAGCTGTTTTAGATAGATCTTGTGTATTTAAGTATATCCTGCAGAATATTGTCTCCAGATGGTATATGTGTTTTTGAAATTACTATTTTAATATATATCTCACATTGAAGTACTCATACTGTAGACTTTAAATAGATTTCAAATTTAAACTATTATTTAAATTCTTTTACCAAGAATATTATTTCTTGAAGTATTAATAATTTTCTAATTTGTTCATTTTTATTACTTAATATACTAATGGGAATACTTTATCTTTAGCCATGTCTAGACGTGCAGCTGGTTTTGATGAGTTCATTGAAAAGGAGGCTGAGTTCAGGGAACTAAGCAATTAATATATTTAAGCTAGGCATGTTTTTTTCCTAAAAACATGCACAAAGTCATCTTAACTGAATTATTCACCTTTCAACTGGTTATTTTGGCTTCATATAGCCCATAAAGTTCATGTGCTATTATTGGTGTCTAATCTTTAATACAAAAATACTTCACAAAGCCATGATAAGCCCTGACATTTTGAACCTGGGAAGAGGGGTGGAGGCAGCATCGAGGAGAGGAGGCTTCCTTTCAATATTCATCAGGTTAAATATTATCAAAAAAACAGGCCTATTATTTTCCACAGCAAAGTCATATCACAAGATTTAAGCAGCATTTTATTTCTAAGAAAAATAGATGTTGTAGAGGAGGCCACCTTCAACTAATTCTTTGAACTAAACGGTTGAAAAGATCTCTAAAATGAGGACAAATAACAAACATGATGAGCAAAGGTCCAACTTTCTCAGGTGGCAGCAAGCAATGTTTTATTTGTGTCTTCCAAAAGATAAAGGTCAAAAAATGACAAGACTCACTGCACACTTCTTGGCAGATACAAAGATGATTATCCGTTGTTTACTTTATCAGACATGCTCCTGAATTCTACATTGGGAATAGTATACTTTAACTCACTCATTGTAATTCTAGGATACAGGTTTATGATTGTTCATTTATTCTTTCACGTATTCAATAAATGTAGAATTAAATATTTGCTGATCATCTACCATGTGCCAGTTCTAAATAAATACCCACTCCCATGGAGATGATTCAAGCTCATAGGGATCCTAGAGGACAGAATTATAACTACTCCATAGGGTTCTGGTCCTGGTGTGCTGCCAAGAATAGGCGGTCTTCAAGGTCGCTTTGAAGGTCGGTGGTTTAAAGTCACCAGCTGCTCCTCAGAAACCCTGTACAGGGGCACTATCAGTCAGAACCGACTCGATTGCACTCAATAACGAACAGAGTTCCTGAGCCTACAAATCTTTACAGGAGCAGACAGCCTCATTTTCATTCATGGAGCGCATGGTGGTTTAACAGCCTAATGCTTAACCCACTGAACCACTAGAGCTTCAAAGTTCTAAATTAGGATTAAATATATATTTAATAGTTTTATTAATATATACTTAATCTAATTTAACTACAACTTGTTATTGTTATGGGCCATCGAGTCATTTCTGACTCATGGCAACCCTGTATAGAGTTTCCAAGGAATGAGTGGTGGGTTTGAATCACTGACCTTGCAGTTTAAGCCTACCTTGTAGTCCAGTGCATTATCTTATATTAGGATTCAATATATATATTTTATTAAATATATATTTAATTCTAATTTAGAACAGAGCATCAGG
>NW_006408631.1:7874736-7892497 GCF_000296735.1 Chrysochloris asiatica
TGCCTGACTTTACCTGGTTCACAAGGGGAAAAGGGAATCAAATCCAAAATAAGCCCAAGGCCAATTCCTATGAAGTAGAAGTCAGACATGCCTCCATCCTACCATCATCTTTATCCTGTTCTGACACCAACCATCCCTCTCACAGCACTCTGCTTCACATCTGGGTTTGACAATCCATTGCAATGGTCACACAAAACTCATAACAATACTCCCAATTATGGGGAAGTGAATAGGGTACAATTCAGGATTAGAAAAACTCAGGACGCAGCAGTTCTCCAGTCTGGAATGCCTTTTGTCTGCCGTATTGCAGGCACTGCTAACTCCTGTCTTCAGCCTCTCAGTCACATGGCCTCTTGACCTTGCCCTGCTCAGGCAAGTGTTGCAAAGCTTTTTTAGCCCGTCTGTGAATGGCCTGCTTGTAGGCACTCAGCTTTACTAGATCTATGGGTCTCCAACTTTCAGCTGCTCTGTCTCTCCATGCCTCCTCTGCCATTGCTGCATTTCTAGGTAGAGACTGCATGCTCCACTCATGCTCTTCCTTTTGGATGCTCCTGAGATCATCTGTTCCTGTTTTATTATGACTCCTTTTAAACTTAGCTGGATGGCAAAACTAGCCAATCCCAGGTTTAGAGACTTGTATACCTTATTTGCATGGTCCCACCCAATTACATGGTGGGTATTAAGATATTGGATAGAAAAGTCATATCCAATAAATTCAAGGAACCACACATAAACTCCCCCAAAATTAAGTAAATCTATCTTCTAACAAGTACAGTCAGAATGTTCCTTAGAAGTGAGGATGGCTAGACTTCTTGTTCTTTGGACTTGTTGTCAGAGAGGACCAGTCTCTGGGGAAGGCCATCATGCTTGGGAAAGTGGAGAGTCAGCAAAAAAGAGGCAGGTCCCCAACAAGATGAACCGACACAGTTACAGCAACAATGAGCTCAAACATAACAAGAATTAAAAGGACGGCTCAGAACCAGGTAATGTTTCATTCATATGTGGATAAGGTCACTACAAATCAGAACCATGCCAGCACCTAACAACAACACTGCCTGACCCTGCACTGGCCTCACAGTTGTTGCTATGTTTGACCCAATGTCACAGCCACTGTGTCAGTTAATCTCCTTGGAGTGTCTACCTCTTTTTCACTTGCCCTCTGCTTCACCAAGCACAATGTCCTTCTCCAAGGACTGGTCCCTTCAGATAACATGTCCAAACAGAATGCTTCTAAGGAGCATTCTGGCTGTACTTCTTCCAAGACAGATTTGTTGGTTCTGAAAATCCAAGTTATATTCAATATTGTTCACCAACACCATAATTCAAACACATTAAATCTTCTTCAGTCTTCCTTGTGTATTGTCCACATTCACATGCATATGCGGTAGTGACAATACCATGACGTAGATCAGGAGCACCCAAAGTCACATCTTTGCTTTTGAATGAATTTTAAATAAGTTTTTGTTAATGACTTTTCCTCTAAAACTGATGCCACATTCTTCTTCCTATAATCCAGCTTTTCAGATTATTTGCTCATCATACAGATTGACTAACTATAGTCAAAGAATACATCCCTGACACACACCTTTCCTAATTTTAAATCACGCAGTGTCCCCTTGTTCTGTTCTATTCTAAAAATTGCCTCTGGGTGTATGTACAGGTTCTCCATGAGTACAATTAAATGTCCTGGAATGTCCAGTCTTCCCTATGTTATTCATAAGCTGTTATGATTCAGACAGTCAAATGCCCTTGCATAGCCAACAAAACAAGAAAGACTTCTTTCTGGTATTCTCTGCTTTCAGTCAAGAGCCAAGAGTCAATGAGCAATGACTTCACTTGTTCCACATCTTCTGAATCCAGATCAAAGTTTTGCCAGTTCCCCGTTGCTGTACTGCTGCAACTGCTTTTTATCTTTGACAACATTTTATATTAATGTGCTATTAATCATATAGTTTGATAATTTCTGAATTCTGGTGGGTCACCTTTCTTTGGAATGTGTACAAATATGGTTTTCTTCTAGTCAAATTAATCAGGTAGCTGTCTTCCAAATTTCTCGGCATAAACAAGTGAATGCAGCCAATGTTCATCTGTTTCCTCAGAGAATATCCCATATACAAATGAAGATCACATCCACATTAACTCATTGTACTGACCTGTATACCTAACTTTGATCTTAAATTAGGCAATAAATATCAGTTTTAGCTTAACATTTTAAATGTATTTTCTCAGAGAAAACTAAATTCATGGAACAGTTAAGTATATGAGTAAAAAACAATCATTAAGGCACTATCATGTATTTAGATTAAGATTATATTTTAAGGACATTGGTATTTTAAACTATACTGTTATAGAAGTTGCAGGAAATTTAGAATTTACTGCAGTTTGCACTTTTACCAGTAGGTGGCAATAGTTGTCTCTCTGTAAGTCACAGAGGACATTCAATTTACTTAAATTTTCTGTTGTGTAGGAAATACATGTATGTTTTTATGATGAGCTCACAAAAAAGAGAATCAAAGATATTAAGTAGTTGATTAAAATAGGACCAACTGAATTAAAGTTTTTGTTGTTATTGTTGTTAAGTGCCGTTGAGTTCTTTCCCACTCCTAACAACCTTGTATAGGTTTTCCAAGGAGCTGCTGGTGGGTTTGAACCACCGACCTTGCAGTTCAAACTGACCTTGATGTCCAACACACTATCCTGAAGCGTCAAATTACTGAAAACAGTAGAGTACACCTCATTCTCTCCCATTACATCACCCAAAACAAAATAAAATAAAATATATTAACAAAGATATTAAAGCAGTTTTTCCTTTCTTGAATTCCTGTTTGCAAAATTCTGTATGAACTATCTGAAGCTAACTCAATCTGAATCTCTCTCTCTCTCTCTCTCTTGGTTGCTATTGGTCTCAAACTTGCTGTCACTCTCCCCTGTGTACTTATATATTAACTTGTTTAGTGCCCAACTTTGTTTATGCCCAGAGCCCATGCTCAGTAACTGTTTTAACTAAGAGACACAAACCACATTAGGAAATCCAAGTTTCTAATTCAGATTTTGTGTACTTATTTTCAAGTCTATGATGGTTAATACTACTTTTCATCACATATATTTTTTTCAGACTCAAATATACACATAAAACACAGTCTCTTACTATTTTAAAGACATTTTCATAGTAACTGCAAATAAAAAAGTAAATATCATATTATTTTATGGAGTGCCTGGATGGTGCAATGGAACAGCACTCAGCTGCAAACGAAAAGGTTAACACTATGAGGGCACCCAGTGGCACCTCAGAAGAAAGTCCTGGCAATCCACTTCTGAAAATCAGTCATAATAGACATTGTGGAGCACAGTTCTACTCTTACAGACCTAGGATTGCCGTAAGTAGAAATCAGTTCAACAGTAACCAACCACAACCACATTACAGTTAGAAAAATAAAACATATAGATAGGTGTGACTATATGTGAAACTCAAACATGTCTATTATAATTAACATGAGACCGCATTATTAATGTTGCTAATTAGTATTGCAGACCCCTAGTGTGGCGTTTTGGGTTAATGCAATGGACTGTAAGGTTGGTTTGAACCACATGGTTGGTGGTTCAAGTTCACCATCCGTTCCTCGGAAACCCTATACAGGATTGCCCTGAGTCAGAACCAACTCAAAGGCACATAACAATGACAATAATTAGTATTGCTATCAATACTAATAACACAGATATACTTCTTATTTAAGGAGCTCTGGTTACAAGTCAGGCTGCTAACCTCAAGGTCAGAAGTTCGAAACTACCAGCTGCTCCGCGAGAGAAAGATGAGGCTTTCTGCTCCTGTAAAGATTTACAGCCTCAGAAATCCTGTAACAGGGTCACTGTGAGTCGGAACCAACTCCATGGCACATAACAACAACAACTCCTTATTTGATTTTAGGAAGATGTATAATTGCAAAATTGCGTAAAGTCCTATTCTGGAAGGCAGACATCATGTTATTTTGCTCAGCATTACATCTCTTGTGGTTTGAACAATGCCAAGCACATAATGGGGCTCTCAATAAATGTGGATAAGTTGAATGGACCTCCTGGGGTGGGGGGGGTCCTAGTTTCAATAACAGGTTTCTAATTTAGAGGATACTCTTAATTCAAATGAAGTTAGATTTGAATCCCTACCTCTGAAACCTATTATCTATGGATGTTAAGCAACAAATAGACATTTATTAGTTTTTAACATTTCAACATTCAGTATTAATCAAAATTGGAGTCCTGGTGTGGCGCTGTGGGCTAATGCGCCAGACTGCAAAGCCGTTTGAACTACAAGGTCAGCAGTTCAAGCTCACCAGCCACTCCTCAGAAACCCTATACATGGTAGATATGGGTCAGAACTGACTCAATGGCACTTAACAACAACAACAACAACAATAATCAAAATTAATTGAGCTTCAATTTACTTATAGGAAGAGTTGAGGAAATAATGGGTGTAGAGCTGCTGACATAGTGAGCACTTGGTTGGTGGTTGTTTTGCTCATTAATAATTATAATTATTTGTTCATTCGAATTCTGATAGAACTAATTTAGAACTAGCATGATTTTCTTCTGAAAATCAGAATCATTCTAGGACCCTTCAGCATTATATTATCCCTCCTAGCATCCTTGAATTCTAGTTCTACACATCCAACTCTAAATGTTTTACCATCAGGGAAAGCTGGAATTTCAGTTAGGTAAATCAAGGGGTAAGAACAGTTGAACACACCAGAATTTAAGCAGAGATTATGCCTCAATGTGTCCACAAATCAAGTCAAACACAACCTCTTCTCGCCTCACTTGTTGTTGTTAATTGCTGTTGATTCAGTTGCAAATCATAGCAACCCTGCATCCACTGATGGGTTTGAACCATTGACTAAGATTAGCAGTCCAGTGCTTATCAGCGATACACTGTGGCCAATAAGCAGTATGGAAAGTAAAGTTTTATGATGGTTCCAAGATGCCCATTACTTCGTGTACACATCCCTAAGTAATATCCTCCTTTGAGTGTGGGTAAGACCTACGAATATGAAGAGATAAGTACTATCATAATTTTTGTTGTTGCTGAGTGCCATCAAGTCAGTTCTGACCCATAGTGACCCTGTATAGAGTTTCTGAGGTGCAGCTGGTGAGTTTGAACTGCCCACCTTGAGGTTCAAACTGACTTTGCAGTCCAGCATATTACCCCAAAGCACCATATCAGGACTCCTACCTCGATTAGGTTGTGTTATATAAGATTCTACTACAACAAGCTGGAGGGAAAGTTTCAAAGCCACAGCAAATGTTCTCCTGCTAGCCATGAAGAAACAACTTGCCATGTGTGGAGAAGGCCACAGGGCAGAAAATGGAAGGGGGCATCTAGGAGTTAAGTGTGTCAGTCTTTCAACCACATGGAACTAAATTCTTACAACTGGTGATCTTAGAAGACCCCATGCCTCTATTGGGATCATTGCCCCAGCCAACACCTTGACTTCCGCTAACCATAGGTTTTCACTGGTCAGTATTTTCAGACGCAGATTATCTTGTCCTTCTTTTCATACGATTAGTCTGAAAAAAATCGTCTTAGTCTGGAAGATCCACTGAAACCTGTCCACTGTGAGTGACCCTGCTAGTATTTGAAACACTGGTGTAAATCATTGGGCATAATTGAAGCCACCACAGTGTATTATATTGGCAGCTGAGCGGTGGGTCTAGAATGTACAGTTGGACAAATTTTGTTATGTCAAAACTGGAACCCATCACCATAATAAAGATAATGAACAGAGAAACTACTCCCCAATAATTCTTCCCTGTTGTCCCTCCTTACAAACTCAACCCGAAGTAACCACTGTTCTGTTTTCTGTTACTGTAGATTACTTTGCATTTTCTAAAATTTTATGTAAATGGATAATATGAGAGGGCTTCAAAAAGTTTATTGCAAAAATCCATGATCTTTTATTTCCATTTTTCTATAAATGTTTGATGACCTCTTGTACAATGTGTGTTCTTTGTCTGACTTGTTTCACCTAATAGGGAAGATCTTTTGAGATTCATTCTTTTTGTTACATGTACCAATAGGTCATTGCTTTTTATTACTGATATATTCCATGGAATGTATATATAGTAGTTTATTCATTCACCAATTGATTAATTTTGGTTGTTTTTAGTATTGGTAATTAAAAATGAAGCTACTATGAGTATGCATGTACATGTCTTTGTATGTGCATACACTTTATTTTTCCTGTCTAACTTTTTAAGAAATTGCCAAACCTTTCCAAAGTGTTTGTACCACTTTATATTCCCACCAGTAGCATAGATGGTGATGGTGGTGGTGGTGTGCCATAGAGTGGGTTCCAGCTCATCGTGACCCTATGTAGGGTTTCTGACGCTGTACATCTTTCTACCATGGAGCAACTGGTGGATTCAAACTGCTGACCTTGTTGTTAGCAGCCCAACCTGTAACTCACTATGCCACCAGCCTACCTTATTATTATTTGCCATTTTACCCATTTTTAAGGGTACAATTAGGAGTCCTGGTGTGGCGCTGTGGGCTAATGTGTCAGACTGCAAAGTCGATTGAACTTTAAGGTCGGTGGTTCAAGCTCACTAGCTGCTCCTTGGAAACCCTACACAGGGTTGCTATGTGTTGGAATAGACTCGATGGCACTTAACAACAACAAAGGGTACAATTTAGTTATACAAATTACGCATTCATCATATATGTAACCATCACTACTAGATACTTCCAAATTTTTTCGTCATTCCAAACAGAAACTCAATACCTTTTAAACAACTTCCCATTTCCTCTTCAGCTGCTGGTAATCACTAATAATCTTTTTTCTCTTTGCTTTAGCTTATCTTGGATACTTCAGAGAAGTTATAGTCACATGGAGTCTTGATGTGGCACTGTAGAATAAGCACTGGACAGCTAACCACAAGGTCAGCAGTTCAAACCCATCAACCCCTCCTCAGAAACATTCTACATCAACAGTATTCATATAATATTTATCCATCTGTGTCTGAATTATTTCACTTAACAGAATGTTTTCAAGGTTCATCCATGTTAGAGCATCCAAACTTTATTTCCCTTTATGATGCTGTTAAGTGCTGTTGAGTCTGTTCCAACTCAGAATGACTCTATGTGTAGGGTTTCCAAGACTTTAAATCTTTTCTGGAGCAGAAAGCCTCATCATTCTCTCATGAGGAAGTTGTGGGCTCAAACCACCAATTTTGTGGTTCCCAGCCCAGTGCTTATCCTAACATGCTCCCATTTTTTTCTATGGCTGATTAATATTTCCTTGGACATATATACCATATTTATAGCCTCCGAAACCGTAAACAGGGTCAATATGAGTCAGATCTGACTCAATGGCACTTAATAGCAACTTAACAACAGCAACAATATGTTATATTATGTTTACCATTCCTTTGTTGATGGTCACTTGGATAGCCTCCTTTTCTTTTTGGCGGTTGCCATATTCTATGTAATTTTTGTCCCTCGGGCACCTTCATGATAGCTTCAAGCTTCCTTTCATTTCTGCTAACACTACAAATTTTCCTCTTCCAGTCTAGCAGTGCTGCTGGCTTCCTACCTAGCTAGTGCCTCTGTGCATAACTCTCCTGTGTTATTCCCTTAAATCAGAGAGGCTTTACAACTCATGTTTTCATGAAAGTCTCCTCTGATAAACCTTTGATCTTTCTCACAGCTGGAAATCACTATCAAATCAGATTATATAATGTCTATGATGACGGAGGCGGAATTTCTCTTTCAGCCACATAAATGGGTCTAAGATATTGTTTTGTTTGTTTTTCATTAAAAAATAGTTAATATATTCACTTGGTACAAAAACCTAAACAAGTTAAATAGTTAAAAAAATATTTTTTTTTTCTTCCAACCAACTCTAGTTAGAACTTTCCTCCCTTTCACTTAGAGATCTCTATTCACAAATTATATAAATTGCACTTGTTGCTGTGGTTCTTGAGTGCCATTGAGTCAGTTCTAACCTATAGCAACCCTGTATAGGATTTCTGAGGAGTGACTGGCAGGTTTGAACCACCAACCTTATGGTTCAAACTGACCTTGTCATCCAGTCATCAACTCACAGCACCATACCAGGACTTCATAAATCTGTCTGGAGTTATGAATATGCAAGAATGAAAACAATGTGATTTTACTTATTTGATACCTAATGTTGTGTCCATATTTTCCCACACTATAATTTCCATCAGTTTTTATAGGTATGTAGCACTCTATTGTAAAATAAAATATTATATAACTACTCACTCTAAGGGAAATTCACTCACTTGAATCATTCATTATTATGCAAACATATTACCATGAATAACTTTGAATCTATAACATTTAGCAAGTTGCTTGGTCCTGTGCCAGTCTCACAACTATTTGTATGTTTGAGTCTATTGTTGAAGCCACTCGTTGAGAGTCTTCCTCTTTTTTGCTTACCCTCTGCTTCACTGGAGTCTTGGTGTGGCATTGACCACAAGGTAGTTTTGAACTGCAAGGTCTACAGGTCAAACTCACCAGCTGCTCCTCAAAAACCCTAGAGAGTCACTATTAGTTGGAACTAACTTGACGGCTCTTAAAAACAGCAACAACAACTACTAGTACTTTTCTAAGCATGATGTCCTTCTCCGGTGCCTGATAATATGTCTGAAGTATGACAAAGTCTCGCCATCCAGGTTCCTAAGGCTGGCTATATTTCTAACACTGATCTGTTTGTTCTTTTGGCAGTCCCTGGTATTTTTAATATTCTTCTCCAGCACAATAACTCAATGCATCAATTCTTCTGCAGTCTTCCTTATTCATTGTCCATCTTTCACATGCATATGAAGCTATTGAAAATACCATGGCTTGGGTCAGACATAATTTAGTCCTCAAACAGACATCTTAGCTCTTGAACATTTTGAAGAGATCTTGTCAGCAGACTTCTCTAATGCAATATGTCTTTTGTTTTCTTAAATGCTTCTTCCATGAGTGTGGATAGTGGATCCAAGAAAAATGAAGACTTTGTCAACTTCAATCTTTTCTACATTTATTATGATGTTATTTATTTGCTCTATTATAAGGATTTTTGTTTCTTTTATATTGAGGTGCAACCCATACTGAAGGCATGATCTTTGATCTTCATCAGTAAGTATGTTAAGTCCTCCATGCTTTCAGCAAGGTTGTGTCATCTACATATCACAGGTTGTTAATGTGTCTTCCTCCAGTCTTGATGCCATGGTCTTCTTCATATAATCCAGGTTCTTAGATTATTTTGCTCAGCATACAGATTGAATAAGTACGGTGAAAGAATAAAACCCTGGTGCACAACTTTCCTGATTTTAAAACTTTCAGGTTCCCCTTTGTCTGGTCAAATGACTGCCTCTTGGTCTATGTGTAAGTTCCTCATGAGTACAATTAAGCGTTCTTGAATACTTTTTTCACAATGTTATCCATAGTTTATCATGATACACACAATAGAAAATATTTGCATAGTCACTAAAGCACAGGTAAACATCTTTCTGATATTCTCTGCTTTCAGCCATCTGACATTAACAATGATAAGCCTTGTTCCATGTACTTGTCTGAATTTGGCTTGAACCTCTGGCAATTTCCTATCTATGTACTGTTGCATCCATTTTTAATTATTGTTAGAATAATTTTACTTGCATGTGATATTAATGATATTGTCCAATGATTTCCACAGTTCATTTGGACAACTTTCTTTGGAATGAGTGCAAATATGGATCTCTTCCAATTAGTTGGTTAGGTAGTTGTCTTCCAAATTTCTTAGCATAGATAAGTGAGTGCCTCCTGTGCTGCATCAGTTTGTTGAAAGATTTCAATTTGTATTCCATCAATTCCTGCAGCTTTGTTCTTTGCCAATGCCTTCAGTGTACCTTGGACTTCTTCCTTCAGTACCATTGATTCTTGATCACATGCTATCTCTTAAAATGGTTGAACATCAAGCTTTTTTTTTTTTTAACTGCAGTTACTCTGTGTATTCCATCCACCTTCTTTTGATGTTTTTTGTGCCATTCACTATTTTAACTACAGAATCTTTAAAATTGCAAGTTGTCCAGTTCTTTCAGCTTGAGAAATACTAAGTGTTTTCTTCCCTTTTGGTGTTCTAACTCCAGGTCTTTGTAAATTTCAGTATATTATTATTATTACTTTGCTGAGAAAGGATCTGTTTATTTTGCTTTGGGAGAGTGGTCTTGAGAGTGGTAATGCCACCCTCTCCCAGATGGAAGAAAGGCAGGAAGGTTGGTTAAGTCCAGTGGCAGGAGAAGCAGGAGGCACATAACCCTGGAATGCAGTGAGATTAGGCCAAGGTTCAGAGACAGCTGTAGTCATCTGGGACAAGGGGCCCCTGCCACTCTGGGTGGGAGGCCCCAGACTAGGACTGGGCCATGACGACAGGAACCATGGATCCAGGCCACATGAACATCCCAGGAAGTGGGTTATGGGGGTAACACAACACTAATCACAAGATGTAGGAGCAAACACATGGGATGTGTAGAGACAGGTTCACAGGCCGCAAGGACCCTCAGCCACCGCCTGAATAGACACAATCGTAGCATCACACACAAATACAGGGAGACACATGACATTATGGGAATACATGGACTCGAGGACCACACGATCAGACAGGCCACAGAGAGGGGCCTTCTGGCATGATGCTCTGGAATCACTTGAGACATGGGAGGGTTGGTCTGGAGACATGGGGCTCTAAACGCAGATGCTGGACTCTGTCTGTCTTCTGCACTTTGTTGAGCAACTTTACCACCTCATCATACATGACAAACACAATGACTGCATCTAGGAAGATCTGGCCCAGCTGGGGATGGTATCATTGTAAAACACCTTGAGCCCCTCATTCCTTAGGATCTATAGGCTACAGTACCAAGTGTTCTTGTTCTTGTGTGCCTCCAGACCCTGTATTCGGGTCTTGATCACATCTAGCACAGTGTTCCCAAAGATATTGGCATCACCCACGATGGCTCCAAAGACGCTGGTGACCAGTGGGTTCATGGGCTTGTTGGGATTGATCCCTTGATGTCAATTGCAAAAGGAGGTCATGAAGAAGAAGCAAATGGCCTGGTTAGTACAGTCAGTATATTGGCTGTGAGGGCCTGGTATGCACCCTTTAGCTCTTGCTCCGGCACAATCTCCTGGACCCCTTGGAAGAATCCTCATACTTGAGGTTGGGGGAGGTCTAATTGTGGATGAATATCACCTTTACAGTCTCCATGGAGCACACAACCACCAAGGCCTTGGCCACTCGGTACCAAGGAATACTGTCCAGCCGTCCTTGGGGGTAATGCATGTGGTTGCTGAGAAACTCGAAGATCCCGAACCCGACTGCCACTCTAGGGATGGAGCTGAGACAGGGTGTCATGGCGTGGACTGTCTGGCTCACATAGTCCTCAATACCGGGGTAGCTTGGCAGCTATGCAGGTTCATCCAACTGCAGCTGCATCTTCACGTACTCAGAGGGGAAGGTCATGGAAATCTCCATATTGCCCGGCAGAACACTTGCCAGGATTACCTTCCCCGAGTGCATCACCTAGCTTTCTGGATGATGGTGCGATAGCCACCAGGACATGGAGGGACCACAGACTGCCAGTTGCCACCTTAGTAAGCTGACAGGCAGGGACACCCTGGCATCCTTCAGGCAGAACTTCTTGTGTTCTGTGTTATGTTAAGTCTACGACGACCTCCTTATACTATTTGACTTTGTCTTCTGCCATTTGAAATCTTCTCTTCAGCTCTTTTTCCTCATTTCTTCTTTTGCTTTAGCATCTCTATACTGGAGATCAAATTTCAGAGTCTCTTCTGACATTTATTTTAGTCTTTTCTTTCTTTCTTGTCTTCTTAATTACCTTTTACTTTCTTCCTGTTCTTGATGTCATCTCACAACTCTTCTGATCTTCAGTCATTAGTGTTAAATGCATCAAATCAATTCTTGAGATGATCTCTAATTTCAGGTGGGATATATTCAAGGTCATATTATGGCTCTCGTGGACTTGTTTTCATTTTATGTAGCTTCAACTGATGTTCTATTCCACAGCCTCTCCCTGACCTTGTTCTGGCTGATGGTATAGGGCTTTCCCCCGTCTCTTTCCACAGAGGTAGTCAATTTGATTTCTATGCATTCCATCTGGTGAAGTCAATGTGTATAGTCTTTTTTCATGTTTAAAACAGATATTTGTGATCAGTAAGTCATTAGTCTTGCAAAATTCTATCATTCTATCTCCAGCATGATTTCTATCAACAAGGTCAGATTTTCCAACTACTGTTCCTTCTTTATTTCCAACCTTTGCATTCCAATCACCAGTAATTATCAATATGCATTTCAATCACCAGTAATCATCAATACATCTTGATTTCATGTTTGATCAATACTGACAGAAGAAGTAGGTAGAATTCTTCAATTTCATCATCATCAGTGGCTTTAGTGGATGGTGCATACATTTGAATTATGGTGATATTAATTGGTCTTCCCTGGGGGTATATGGATATTTTCCTATTACAGATAGCAATGTGCTTCAAGAGAGATCTTGAAATGTTCTTTCTAATGATGAATGAGACACCATTTCTCTTGAATTTGTCATGCCTGGCATAGTATACCATGTGATAGTCAGATTCAAAATAGCCAATACCAGGCCACTGCAGCTCACTAGTACCTATGATATTGATCTTTATGCATCCCATTGCATTTTTTACAACTTCAATTTTCCTAACATTCATATTTCATATATTCCTTTTTCTGATAATTAATGGATGTATACAGCTGTTTCTCCTTATTTTTGAGTTGTGCCTTGTCTTAAAATGAATGTCCCAAAAGTTTTATTCCACTAGTGTCATCACGGTCAACTCTACTTTGAGAAGGCAGCTATTCCACAGTCTCATTTTGAGTGCCTTCCAACCTGAAGATGCTCGTCTTCTTGCAATATATTTGATAATACTTTGCTGCTATTCATAATGTTTTCATCTTCTGGCATTATATATAACAATGTTCCGCTGCTATACATAAGTTCTTCAGTGATTAAACATTCAGAAGCAGTCTGTGTCGGGTTTTTTCCTGGTTTATCTTAGTTTGGAAGCTCTGCTGAAAACTGCCCATCAAGGGTAATCCTGCTGGTATTTAAAATACTGGGGACATAGCTTCCAGCATCACAGCAACACATAAGTATGACAAACTAACAGACAAGGGAAAGTTAGACAAGAGCCTGATAAGAAACAGTGAGTGTAGGTTACTGGGAGACAAACAACTCAGTAAGAGGCGTATGAGAATGATTGCACAGCTCAAAGAATGTAATCAATGTCACTGACTTGGACATGGAGAAGCTGTTGAATTGATGTATGTTTTGCTGTGCATATTCTCAATAACTATAAAAATGAAATTATTTATAGACAATATACAAAGAGAAAAGAGTGTGTTTTTTTCCCTACATACAGCCTTGTCCATGAAGTATGCTATCAAATCACTTTCTCCTGTTGACTGTGGCAGTGGACTGCTAACCAACAGGTCACTGGTTCAAACCCATCATTCTCTTCTCAGAAACCCTATATAGGGGTGCTATGAGTAGGAACTGACTTCATGGCACTTAACAACAACCTTGATCTCTCGGGCACCATCTCAAATTCCAGACAAGAACACTGTTGTAGGTATCAAAAGGGTAAACCTTCAAGATGGAAAAAACAACAGTAGCTTTAATTATTAAGTCTTAATAGGCTCAAATCAGATACAGAAAAGTAGTTGTAAATGACTTTTAGA
This sequence comes from Chrysochloris asiatica, assembly GCF_000296735.1. Classification (NCBI taxonomy): domain Eukaryota; kingdom Metazoa; phylum Chordata; class Mammalia; order Afrosoricida; family Chrysochloridae; genus Chrysochloris; species Chrysochloris asiatica. Next base: position 7,888,512 of record NW_006408631.1, read on the forward strand.
AATAATTCTCATAGCATTGTCTCATTTATTTTCTGCTTAATATCACATGTTTATTCCCACAATGCTTCATTTCTTACCCTCCAAAGAGTGCCAATCAGTGAGTCAGTGAGGCAGAATTTTTTTAAAGTATCCTTTTCTTTGCTGATGAATACTTCAAGCTCAAAGGGACATAAACAAACTTATTAGTCTTTAGGGGGAAGCATGTAGCAGTTCCTTTTTTGCCAATATCCCCAGGAGGTTAGTCACAACAAATTCATTTTCTTCAGTTCAGAACTGAAATATTGTTTTGTCTCTGGTCCAATGAGAATTGTTGCAAGATATGAATTGTTGTTGCTGTTAAGTGCTGTCGAGTCAGTTCTAACCCATAGCGACCCTGTATAAGGTTTCCAAGGAGCAGCTGGTGAGTTTGAACCATCAACCTTGCAGTTCAAATGGCTTTGCAATCTGGCACATTAACCCACAGAACCATATGAATAGAGGATGAAAAATTCCATCCTTCTTCTAACGTTTTCTCTGGATAGCCTCTGGATGTAATTATGATGTTAGTGAGACTTACTAAATTTGTCTCTATCCTGATCTCTGTACTGGCCATTGATAATACAAGCATCTATTAGAACATGTATATTTAATATAAGACAGTGGCATGCTGATAAGTGCCTGCAATTTATTCCCATTTGTAGAGTTTACTAACTTCCATGATGACAATATTCTCTTCCAGGTTAATTTGAACCTAGCATGATATCACTGAATGCAAAGTTAGGAAGAAATGTGTAATGGTACACCAGTGAAGATATATACATTATATTGTCCTTCCACTACACAAAAACAATAGACGATAGACGTACATAACTCAGGAGCATAGATACTAATAAGTTGCAATAAAATGATCAGGAAATGATCTCTTTTAAGGAATGATTACTTTTGTATCTAATGCCAGTGTTTGCTTGTTTTTTTTAGTTTATGGAAAAATTCCATTCTCATTGCATTTTATTTTCTACATATTTTTGAAGCCCCTCATATGATTTGTTTAGTTATCTTTGCATTCTTTAATTTCATATAATTTAAAACTAGAAAGAATTGAGTTTAATTACTGATTTGAAATTTTCCTGAAATTTTATCAATTGGCCCTTGTGAACTAGAATAAACTGGCTCTGACATATGGCTCACAGAAGAATATTGTAGTCACATTGTTGTTGTTAGGTGCTGTTAAGTCTTTTCCTACTCAAAATGACTTCATGCATAACAGAGACACTGCCCAAACTTGCACCATCTCACTATCAACTACTCAGTTTGAGACCACTGCTGCTGCCACTGTGCCAATCCATCTTCTTGTGGGGTGTGGGTGGGGATTGTCATCTATTTGACTGACCCTGCACTTACTTTATCAAGCATGATATCCTTCTCCAGGGACTGGTCCCTCCTGATAATATGTCCAAAGTATGAGAGACAAAGTCTCACCATGCTGACTTCTGAGTCACATTCTGGCTGTACCTCTTTGAACACAAATGTAACAGATATGTTTGCTCTTCTAGCAGTCTGTGGTACCTTTAATATTCTCCTCCAACACCATAACTCAAAAGCGTCTGTTCTTTTATGGTCTTCTTTATTCATTATCCAAATTTCACATACACAGAGACTATCAGAAATACTAGGTCAGGCGCATCTTAGTCCTCAAACTGACATCTTTGCTCTTGAAAGTTTTAAAGAGGTCTTGTGAAACAGATTTGCCTAATGTAATACATTGCTTGATTTCTTCACTGTTGTTTCCTTTAGTGTTGATGATGGATCCAAGCAAAATGAAGTTTTTGACAATTTCTAAGTGTTCCCCTTAGACATCCAGTTCATGATTTTTAGAGCTTTGTATATCTGCAGAAGGATGGATGACATGACAAATATTCATACCTGTCCTGCTCCAGGAGCTCTGGTAGCGTAGTGGTTACAAATCGGGCTGTGAACCTTAAAGTCAGTGGTTCGAAACTACCAGCCGCTCCGCGGGAGAAAGATGAGGCTTTCTACTCCCGTAAAGATTTACACCCTCGGAAACCCTGTACAGGGTCGCTATGGGTCGGAACCGACTCAACGGCACTTAACAACAACAACAACAACAACAACTTATGATACAAGGGTCCTGAAATAAATACTAATAATATAAGTATTTATTGCATTTGATTTTTATATCCTAGTCAGTTGCTCAATTCATTCTTTGAAATAGAAAAATATTAATTCATAATGGGAAGAAGTTAAAACAAATGAATATAGGAAAAATTGTTCTGATGTTCTTTAACCTTATTATACAGATTAAATTGAGGTAAAGCTGCTACATTTTTACATACAGTTCCAGAAACTTCTAAAAAATATTATTATCAAGTTTGACATCATATTTAGACATGAAATTCCTGCTAGAATTGCAGACACAAGGAAGTAACATTCTAGGTTCTTCCAATGATTCTGTGACAGTGTCTCAAAATATAACAACTTATTAAAATTGGCTCCTGGGGGGAACTGTTGATAATAAGCTAGAAGGAAGAAGTCTTTGGCATGCTTGTCAATCATACCTATTGTTACATCGTGTGAAGAAAGATTATCAACTGTGAATGGTACATCTAAAGTAGAAAAACAGCTTTTATTATATTCGATTTTCCTCTAAATTTAACTTTGAAAAATATCTTGATTCTTCTTTTCTGAATTACTAACTTTACTTTTCTTGGATTATTTAACCTTGTTATACAGTTCAGGCTATAGTTAATCCTTACGTTTTAAATTATCACTCCAAAGTTAAAACTGAAGGCTTTCTTGTTACTGTTTTGCTTTGTATTTCACTCTACAAAATAGAGCTATTAATAATTATTGGGGGTCCTGGTGTGGCACTGTAGGATAAGCACTGGATCACAAAGTCAGTTTGAACCACAAGGCCAGTGGTTCAAATCCACCAGCTGTTCCTCAGAAACCAATACAGGGTTGATACGAGTCAGACCTATATCACAGCACTTCACAATAGCAATAGTTATTGACAGTAAGCCTTCACCAAAAAGTCTTAATGTCCTCACCTCAGAATCAGCCCTCTATTTTATTGCAGCAAAAAAGTATCCTGAGAAATTTCAAACCAGTAGAAACAGGTTTCTTGATCTAAATACTCCCTTTTATCACTCTATCATAAAATATATTTTTAAAGATATTATTTTCTAAGTTAATTTTCTGGAATATACATTATTTTTATCATGTTTTACTTCATATCATTTTCCCCAAATTAAAATAAATATATGTAAATACATCTTTTTTTTTTAAACTTGCTCAATGATTGTTTAAATATTTTCAGAAATAAAATGAAGAAATGTTCTTTCTGATGCTTAAAGTTTTCTGCTTTATGAGCCAACAAGTAAATAATCTGAATCCAATCAAGATCATTTAATAGTGTTTCTTTAAAAATAACACTGGAAAAAAATACAGAAAGTTGGGAAAGGGATTTTCACATGAGAGTGTAATGTTAATCATAGAAATGCCAACTCTTTGAAGTGATGAAAAGCAAGTGTGTTCCGAAATGAAGCATTTGATTGACAGGTAAAAGATGCACAAAAGCTTTGCTAGCATGATCTTGTGTCTTTTGTGAAGTTTTGAATTATAAAAATATGAATAAACCATGGTATTCTGAGGTACTTTTGCAGCTGAACAGCTATTTGGTTCAAAAGATTTTGCTATATTTGTTAAAAGTAATTGTTACTAACATGTGCTTTAAGTGTGATGGTCTGTGATTTAATCTAAAACTGAAAACCACTTAAAGGCCCATGAAATTCACTTTTGCCATTAAGAATGATTCTGTCTGGACAAATCTCTTACTAGCTTAAATAATTTGAAATAGGATATACTTCAGCTGAATACTCAGATAGTTCAATTGAGCCAGTATTTTTGTATACTTCTAATGCCTTTTTGAGTGCCGGTGTGGCACTGTGGATTAATGCGCTGGACTGCAAAGTTGCTTTGAACCACAA
>NW_006408631.1:7892962-7894398 GCF_000296735.1 Chrysochloris asiatica
CGCCTCATCTTTCTCCCGCGGAACCGCTGGTAGTTTCGAACTGCTGACCTTGCAGTTCACAGCCCGATTCGTAACCACTACGCTACCAGAGCTCCTTAACTTTCCACATTTCCTACTTTGACCAGTCATTAGATGTAGACTTCTACTTGGAGAAGGAATGTTCCTGAGGGTAAGGTGGCCCTTCCATGAACAGCATACCTGGTAGTTAAGCAACTGTTTACTGAAGCACCCTGAGAAATTAGCACCTACATCCTGAAGACAACGGATATACTACAGTATCCATTACAGTATTCAAGTCCAAAGAAAAATCTTCCAGTGTATTATTGACATTATGACCATGATATATCAACATTGAAATTTAGACCTGAAAAGACCTTGCCACCACCCAGTTCAATATTTTAACCACTAAGGTGAAAATCCTCACAACTGGGTTAATAAATAACATCATGATATATGGAGAAATTATTGAAGTTGTCAAAGACTTCATTTTACTCAACTCCACAATAAATGCTCAGGGAAGCAGCAATCAAGAAATTAAACAACATGGCTCTCACCCTTCTCTCCTCCACCACTGCTGCCTCCTCCTGCTGCTCCTGGAGCTGTCTGTGTGCTCCTTCAATTTGGCTCTGTTACCTCTTTCGTGAACCAGCAGCTGAGGAGATTGCTACAGTGCTAATCATGGCCAATGAGAAACAAAAGGAAGGAGTAGGCTACGAAAAAGAATCAAATTAATTTGAAGGTGGCAGGGCAGGATGGTTCCGTGGTGTAGTTTAAGATTAAGAGGTATACGTCCCTTAGTTAATTAATGAAAGTCTATTATGAATGATAGGTTTATCAATGAGCCAGGTCAACTTCTGATTTGACTGACAGCCAATCAATGAAACAGACACACCTGCACAGATGGAACAGGAGCCTGAAGATACAGTTGATCTATTACAGCAGCAGACAGAAGGTGTCTTCTAAAAAGGAAACATGCTACTGCGCTCCAGAACTCTGTTCCTACAGACCAAGAATTCCTTCTCAATTAGAAAAATCACAATTTGGTTACACCACATCCTTACTGTTGTTGTTGTTAGGTGCCATTGAGATGGTACAAACTCATAGCAACCCTATGCACAACACAACAAAACACTGCATGATCCTGGGCCAACCTCACAATTGTTGCCACCTTGAGCCCATTGATGCTGCCACTTGGTCAATCCATCTCATTGGTGATCTTCCTCTTTTCCTCTGACCCTCTGCCCTACTAAACATGATATCCTTCTCCAGTGACTGGTCCCTCGTGACAATATGGCCAAAGTATGAGAGACAAAGTTTGGCCATCCTGGCCTCCAAGAAGCACTCTGGCTGCACTTTTTCCAACACAGATCTGTTGGTTCTTTGGGCAGCCCATGGCACTTTCAATATTCTCCTGCAACACCATAACTCAAAAGCAT
>NW_006408631.1:7895533-7900357 GCF_000296735.1 Chrysochloris asiatica
ACACCAACCATTTCTTTTTGGTACAGTGACTGTATATTCCTTCCATCTTCTTTTGATGCTTTCTGCTTCATTCAATAATTTGCCCAGAGAATCCTGCAATAACATGGGTCAAGGCTTGAATTTTTTCTTCAGCTTCCCCATCTTCAGAAATGCTGAGCGTGTTCTTCCTTTTTGGTTTTCTGACTAAAGATCTTTGCATGTTTTTTTGACGACTACAGTATAATTTCCTCTGTTCTTTCATTTTTTTCCTTTCTTCCCCATTTTTTTATTGTGCATAAAATAACTGGTGCATGTCTTTAAGCAGGGATAAATTACTCTAAACAAAATGAATCCTAGACAGTTTTACTTTAAGTAAAGTGTCTTGTTATTTAAATGTTCTGTTTAGTTTAAAATAAATTTTAAAAAAATAATAAAACAATGTATTGTACTAGGCAAATCTACTGTACAAGACCTCATATTGTGTTGAAGAGCAAATATATCACTGTAAGGACTAAGGTGTGTCTGACTCAAGACCATAGTATTTTCAATCACCTCTACGCATGTGAAGATGGACAATAAATAAGGAAGACCATAGAAAAATGGATGCATTAAAATTATGATCCTGGAAAAGAATATTGAATTACCAAGAATTTCCAGAAGAAAACACAAATCTGACTTGGAAGAAGTACATCCTGAATGCTCCTTAGAAGGAAGGATGATGAGACTTTGTCATGTACTTTGGACATGTTATAGGAAGGAAAAGGACATCATCTTCATAAAGTAGAGCACCCATGAAAATGAGAAAGATCCCAATGAAATGATGCAGTAGCTGCAGAAATGTGCTCAGACATAACAACAATTGTGAGGATGGTGCAGGACCAGGCAGTGTTTCATTCTGCTGTGCATAGGTCAAATGAGCTACAGCTGACTCAGTAACACCTGACTTCAGAACAACATGGGACTGCCCTTTCCTGTGTTACCACATTTTGAGATGTGACCTGCTAAATATGAATCAAACTGAGTAACAAATTCAAGTTTCCATTCCGTGGAGACCCACACTCTTCAATTCAGTGATTGTTATAATGAAAGCAATAATGCATTGCAAAATGGCTTTCCAATACTGACAATCTTCAAATATTTGTGTTTCTAGTTTATTAGTTAAGCCAAACCCATGTCTTTGGTTTAAATATGATAGCATGCAATCTTTGTAAATTGAACTGCTTTTATGTTTATAAATCATATTCAAGTTGTACCAATTGTTAAATCCATCCATAGTAAATCAAGAATGAAATGATTTAGAAGTGAAGAGTTTACAAACAAAACAATATTTAGAGTAAAGTGTATACAGTGGCCACACCTCTTATAATTTTCAACATTAGCTTTGTACATTAGAACTATAACCTGGCCAGAGAAACTTATTTGATTATCATCCAGATTTGTTGACATGCATTTTCAAATAGTCCATTGTGATGCTGACAATCATTTGAATTTCTATCAATCCAATAATCTACATCACTAAAAGAACAAATATTCCACAAAATCAGATCTGTATTTCTGTTATTTATATTGTCTGCAGATGCTACAGTTTTAGATTCTAAAACAGTGTCACTCTCTATTCCTGTTAATTATGGATCAAACTGAGCAACAAGTTCGAGTGAACTCCAACTTTTCCATTCTGTGGCGATCCAAACACTTCATTTCTTCCTCAAAATGATAGCCTATTTTCAGTGATGGTTATAATGAAAACAACAATATATTGCAAAATAGTTAATTATCTTGTATTTGCTACAGCAAGGAAAGGATGAAGAATTTGAAACAAATTTTTTTATATTGTAGTTCTATCAGTAATTTCGGAGTCCTGTGGGTTAATGCATTGGACTGAAAAGTTACTTTGAACCACAAGGTTGATGGTTCAAGCTCACCGGCTATTCCTTGGAAACCCTAAACAGGATTGCTATGGGTCAGAACCTACTTGACAGCACTTAACAACAACAACAATCGGTAATTTCAGAACTATCAAAACTAGTATAGCAACTTATACCCATTAACCTTGAGCATTCAATGGAAGAAGCCTCTTCTGATTCATTGTATGTTAAAACTGAAGTTAATTTTGGAATTGATTTTAGTGACTTAATAATGCTTTTCTTTCTATTTCTGTGAGCTTTCATTTTGCACTCAACGTAGTTGTTGCTGTTCCATTTTAACAGCATATAACACTGTCACTTTTTAAATGTGTTTCTACCTTCATAAATAAATATGAATAATTGAAAATAAATAAGATTTATAAAATAAAATTTGCATTCAGGTTTGGAAGTTAATGCAAGAATTTATAGTTGAAAATCCGTAAGTAAAGAATAGAGTTGGAACATATAATTTTGTTCTTCAGATCTGAGGCAGTCAAAAATATACTTACAAGACAATCAGAAATAATTGTATACATTTGTTGTGCAATGTTTGTTATTAGCTATCCACAGAAATCCAGGTTTTTACAACTCAAAAATTTGCACATTCCCTATCAGCTGTTTGGTGATTCATCTTCACAGTTCATTGGACTACTGCTGACAAAACAATGTAAAACATATAGCAGACTTTGATGCAAATACAAGGGTATGCTCAATCTGAAGATACATTTAATTTGATTTCTTCATTGAAAGAACATGTGACATTATCTTTTTAACTATCACACTAGACTTGCACTTCCAGAAAAACCAAAGGGGGAAAAAAATCATATGACCATGGAGAAGAGAAAAATGCTTGGAAACTTAAATCTGGTTAGGTCACAAGTTGTCATTTGAAATGGAGGGAGAATTTAGTAACTCAAAAATATATGAGATTTTATTATTTCACTTGTTGAAATAGGCATTATTACTTTTATAATACTGAACAAAAATTATATCAAACCATCCCTCCCTCAGCACAATCTACTCAACTGGGTTCAATGATTCATTGTGGTGGCCTCACAGAATTCAGATACCATACTCACTGTTATGGGATTTATTAGGAAAGTTAAGAGGTTACAGTTCAGTGTCAGTAGTGCTCAGGTTCTATTGTGTGCATAGGATTGCTATGAATTGGAACCAACTTAATGGCAACTAACAACAAAAACATCATGTCTAAATTTTGTGTGTATTTTCTTCATACATTTCTTAGGCACCTTTCTTTCAATCAGGACAATCTCTCCTCAGGCACGCCCATAGGCAGTTCTTTTTCTGCCCACACCATGTTACAAAGCTCCTTTAGGAATTTTGACAAATGCTCACAGAGCACACCATTCCACCATAATAAACTGCAGGATGAAGGCACTCAGCTCTACCTTCAGGATCAGGAAAACTAGCTCCCCCAATTAAGTGCCTGGAGGGACCCCATTATGCAACCAAACTTCCTGTTCCTAATCACCCTAATTCACTTGTTGTGTGTGCTGACAAATCCGCTGCTCTGTCTTGTCATCTGGCTCTTAGTTCTGCTGCTGCTACTCCTCCATCACTTTTCCGGTGTCACAGCTGTCTGTCAGTGGGTTAAGGAGGTTCAATACACAAGGAACACAACATCCAAAGGATATGCTCAAATCCCTCTCTTCTTTATGGAAGTGAGATACTTCCATTCCTGCTTCTGAGATGTTGTTGTTGTTCTTAAGTGCTGTTGAGTTGGTTCTGACCCATAGTGACCCTGTGTAGGGTTTCCAAGGAGAAACAGGTTAGCCTGAACTGCCAACCTTGTGGTTCAAATCAACTTTGCATTCACCCACAGGGCCATACCAGAGCCCATGTTAGAACTCCAAATGTTTACAATCAAAATTAACTCTGATAGCTATCACAAGTGAATTATATCATCCTATCAGCATCTTTGTTCCACTTAAAACCAAACAGCCACCACTCGTCTGTCAATTTGTCATACTGTGGTGGCTTATGAATTGCTGTGATTCTGAAAGCTATGTCACCAGTATTTTACATAACAGCAGGTTTGCCCATGATGGACAGGTTTCAGATGAGCTTCCAGAAAAAGATAGACTAGGAAGAAAGAGTAATGAACTACTTCTGAATATTTAGTCACTGAAAACCTTATAAATAGCAGAGAAACACTGCCAGATATAGTGCCGGGACATGAGCCCCTCAGATTGGAAGGCACTCAAAATGCAACTGGGGAAGAGCTGCCTCCTCAAAGTAGAGTTGACAGTGATGATGCAAATGGAGTAAAGCCCGCGGGACCTTCATTTGCTAATGGGGCACAACTCAAAATGAAGAGAAACATCTGTAAACATCCATTGAAAATCAGAACATGGAATGTACGAAGAATGAATCTGGGAAAAATGGAATTTGTCAAAAATGAATGGAATTCATAAACATCGATATTTTAGGCATTAGTGAGCTAAAAGAGACTGGTGTTGACCATTTTTAATCTGACAACCACATGGTTTACTATGCTGGGAATGACAAATTGAAGAGGAATAGTGTTGCATTAATTGTCAAAAAGAACCTATCCAGATCAGTCATGAGGTACAATGCTGTCTGTGATGGGATAATATCCGTGTGCCTACAGGGAAGCCCAGTTAATACCATTATTGTTGAAATTTACACACCAACCACTAAAGCCAGTGAGGATGAAATAGAAGAATTCTACCAACTTCTTCAGAGTCCTGGTGTGGTGCTGTGGGTTAATGTGCGAGACTGCAAAGCCATTTGAACTGCAAGATCAGTGGTTCAAGCTCACCAGCTGGTCCTTGGAAACCCTATACAGGGTCGCTATGGGCCAGAATCGACTCAACGACAAACAACAACAACAACCAACCAACTTTTTCAATCTGAAATCGATCAAATATGCAATCAAGATGTCTTGAACATTACTGGT
>NW_006408631.1:7902867-7903786 GCF_000296735.1 Chrysochloris asiatica
AATGGATGAATGGAGTCCTGGTGTGGCCCTGGAGGCACTGGATCTGAAGGCTATTTGAACTGAAAGGTCAACAGTTCAAACCCATCAGTTTCTCCTTGAAAACTCTATACAGGGTCACTCTGAATCAGAATAGAGTCAATGGCACTTAACAGCAATAACTATGGATGAATATGTGTTGCCTACACTAAACACTGACTCCAGAATAAGTGTCCTGTATACAATGTATTCTGGGCTCTAATCTGTAATATGTAATGCTGTGGTATAGAGCTATAGGATAAGCACTGGACCGAAAGGTCAGTTTGAGCTGCAAGGTAGGTTGTTCAAACACACCAGCTGCTCCTCAGAAAGCCTATACGGGGTTGCTATGAGTTGGAACTGAGTCCATGGCACTTAACAATAACAACAACAATGATACTTATACTAAACAATGGTTTCAGCCAAATGTTTACAAGTAACTGCTCTGTGGAGAGAAAATATGTCTATATATTTTTAACATAAAAAATATTTAAAATAAAAATTGCATAAGTGAATGCATAATTTAATATAAAAAATTGCAAAGAGAAAATACATACAAAATTTAGATATGATGCTTTTGATGCTAGTTGCCATTCAGTTGGTCCAACTCATATCGACCCTATGCACACAATAGAATAAAAACAACCCTGCCCGATTCTGTACCATCATCACAATTGCTGTTCTATTTCAGCCCATTGCAACTACTACTGTGTCAGTCCATCTCATTGGGAGTTTTCCTCTTTTTCACAGATCCTCCACTTTACCAATAGTGATGTCCTTCTGTAGGGCTTAGTCCCTCCTGATAATATGACAGAAACATAGAGATGAAGTGTCATCATCCTAGTTTCTAAAAAAACATTTTGTCTGTTCTTCTTCCAGCATAGATTTGTTTGTTCTTCTGGCA